>NC_057795.1:688519167-688525590 GCF_018294505.1 Triticum aestivum
CGATCCTCCCGCTCGGGGGCTTAGCTGCAGTCTCGTACTCGCCTAAGTTTGAAAGAAAAAAATCCTACCGAGTGGAGAGCGATCCTCCCACTCGGGGTCTTAGCTGCAGCCCAGTGCTCGCCTAAGTGTTAAAAATCCTACCGAGTGGAGAGCGATCCTCCCGCTCGGAGGCTTAGCTGCAGCCCAATGCTCGCCTAAGTGTTAAAAATCCTACCGAGTGGAGAGCGATCCTCCCGCTCGGGGGCTTAGCTGCAGTTTCGTACTCGCTTAAGTTTGAAAAAAATCCTACCGAGCGATGAGCAATCCTCTCACTCGGAGGCTTAGCTGCCGCCCAGCGCTCGCCTAAGTTCTGAAAACCTTACCCGACCAGTCGACTGGAACGTCAAGAAAATTGCTGAGTGCCTTGCTGATGAGCTGATCAATGCTACTCAAGGATCACCCGACCGGTCGACTGGAACGTCGAGACCATTGCTGAGTGCCTTGTTGATGAGCTGATCAATGCTACTCAAGGATCACCCGACCGGTCGACTAGAACGTCAAGACCATTGCTGAGTGCCTTGCTAATGAGCTGATCAATGCTACTCAAGTATCACCCGACCGGTTGACTAGAACGTCAAGACCATTGCTGAGTGCCTTGCTGATGAGCCGATCGATGCTACTCGAGGATCACCGGACCGGTCGACTGGCCTTTCTTCTCCAGAAGCTGCATTAAGCAAATAGACAATAATTTGAGGGAAAGGCAAATTTCATTCGAAGACAGACGCAATATGTGAGGTGATAAATCCGAAGTTTCTTAAACCGCAAAATAAAGTGCTCGGGCGTCAGGCCTGAAGAAGTTTTAACGATTACAAATCCACTCGGCATTCCGAGGCAAATAAAAGCGGTGGCAGAATGTTTTTTCGTCACTCGGCGGGGGAAGGACTGGCCGGGTCGCAGAAGCTGTCAAGGTCGATGCTGTCGGCGATGCGAGTGGCTGCCTCGAGGAAGGTGTCCATGATGTCCTGGAAGGAATGCTTCTTGGTTTTCGCCACTTTGAGAGCTGCCAGCTTGTCTTCCCTTGCTTCCTTGCAGTGCACTTGGACCAAAGACAAGGCGACGTCAGCACCGCAGCGGGCAGAAGATTTCTTCGACTCTTGCACTCGGTCTGCGATCTGATTTAGCCGAGTCATCAAAGGCTTGAGGTCTTGGGACATTTCCGCTTGAGGCCAGAGTTCAGCGTCCACTCGGACCAGGAGAGGTGGCCGGCCCCCTCCTCCTCTTTTCCCTTCCGAGGAATCCTAGTTGGACTAGGACTCTCCTGCGCCTCCCCCCTTGGCCGGCCAGCCTCCCCTCCTCTCCTCCTTTATATACGGAGGCAGGGGACACCTCTAGACACACAAGTTGATCCACGTGATCTGTTCCTTAGCCGTGTGCGGTGCCCCCTGCCACCATATTCCTCGATAATACTGTAGCGGAGTTTAGGCGAAGCCCTGCTGCTGTAGTTCATCAAGATCGTTACCACGCCGTCGTGCTGACGAAACTCTTCCCCGACACTTTGCTGGATTGGAGTCCGGGGATCGTCATCGAGCTGAACGTGTGCTCGAACTCGGAGGTGCCGTAGTTTCGGTGCTTGATCGGTTGGATCTTGAAGACGTACGACTACTTCCTCTACGTCGTGTCATCGCTTCCGCAGTCGGTCTGCGTTGGGTACGTAGACAACACTCTCCTCTCGTTGCTATGCATCACATGATCCTGTGTGCGCGTAGGAAATTTTTTGAAATTACTACGAAACCCAACAGTGGCATCCGAGCCTGGTTATTGATGTTGATGTTATATGCACAAGTAGAACACAAGTGAGTTGTGGACGATACAAGTCATACTGCCTACCAGCATGTCATATTTTGGTTCGGCGGTATTGTTGGACGAGACGACCCAGACCAACCTTACGCGTACGCTTACGCGAGACCGGTTCCCTCGACGTGCTTTGCACAGAGATGGCTTGCGGGCGACTGTCTCTCCAACTTTAGTTGAACCAAGTATGGCTACGCCCGGTCCTTGCGAAGGTTAAAACGAAGTCTATTTGACAAACTATCGTTGTGGTTTTGATGCGTAGGTGAGATTGGTTCTTACTTAAGCCCGTAGCAGCCACGTAAAACATGCAACAACAAAGTAGAGGACGTCTAACTTGTTTTTGCAGGGCATGTTGTGATGTGATATGGTCAAGGCATGATGCTGAATTTTATTGTATGAGATGATCATGTTTTGTAACCAAGTTATCGGCAACTGGCAGGAGCCATATGGTTGTCGCTTTATTGTATGCAATGCAATCGCGATGTAATGCTTAACTTTATTACTAAACGGTAGTGATAGTCGTGGAAGCATAAGATTGGCGAGACGACAACGATGCTACGATGGAGATCAAGGTGTCGCGCCGGTGACGATGGTGATCATGACGGTGCTTCGGAGATGGAGATCACAAGCACAAGATGATGATGGCCATATCATATCACTTATATTGATTGCATGTGATGTTTATCCTTTTATGCATCTTATCTTGCTTTGATTGACGGTAGCATTATAAGATGATCTCTCACTAAATTATCAAGAAGTGTTCTCCCTGAGTATGCACCGTTGCCAAAGTTCGTCGTGCCCAGACACCACGTGATGATCGGGTGTGATAAGCTCTACGTCCATCTACAACGGGTACAAGCCAGTTTTGCACACGCAGAATACTCAGGTTAAACTTGAGGAGCCTAGCATATGCAGATATGGCCTTGGAACACGGAGACCGAAAGGTCGAGCGTGAATCATATAGTAGATATGATCAACATAATGATGTTCACCGATGAAACTACTCCATCTCACGTGATGATCGGACATGGTTTAGTTGATTTGGATCACGTGATCACTTAGAGGATTAGAGGGATGTCTATCTAAGTGGGAGTTCTTAAGTAATATGATTAAATTGAACTTAAATTTATCATGAACTTAGTCCTGGTAGTATTTTGCAAATCATGTTGTAGATCAATAGCTCGCGTTGTTGCTTCCCTGTGTTTATTTTGATATGTTCCTAGAGAAAATTGTGTTGAAAAATGTTAGTAGCAATGTTGCGGATTTGATCCGTGATCTGAGGTTAAATCCTCATTGCTGCACAGAAGAATTATGTCCTTAATGCACCGCTAGGTGACAGACCTATTGCAGGAGCAGATGCAGAAGTTATGAACGTCTGGCTAGCTCAATATGATGACTACTTGATAGTTTAGTGCACCATGCTTAACGGCTTAGAATCGGGACTTCAAAGACGTTTTGAACGTCATGGACCATATGAGATGTTCCAGGAATTGAAGTTAATATTTCAAGCAAATACCCGAGTTGAGAGATATGAAGTCTCCAACAAAGTTCTATAGCTAAAAGATGGAGGAGAATCGCTCAACTAGTGAGCATGTGCTCAGATTGTCTGGGTACTTCAATCGCTTGAATCAAGTGGGAGTTAATCTTCCAGATAAGATAGTGATTGACATAATTCTCTAGTCACCATCACCAAGTTAGTAGAACTTCGTGATGAACTATAGTATGCAAGGGATGATGAAAATGATTCCCGAGCTCTTCGTGATGTTGAAATCAACGAAGGTAGAAATCAAGAAAGAGCATCAAGTGTTGATGGTTGACAAGATCACTAGTTTCAAGAAAAGGGCAAAGGGAAAGAAAGGGGAAATTCAAGTAGATTGACAAGCAAGTTGTCACTCCCACGAAGAAGCCCAAAGCTGAACCAAAGCCTGAAACTGAGTGCTTACACTGCAAAGGAAATGGTCACTGGAAGCGGAACTACCCTAAATATTTGGTGGATAAGAAGGATGGCAAAGTGAAAAAGGGTATATTTGATATACAGGTGTTTGATGTGTGCTTTACTAGTGTTTATAGCAACCCCTCGGTATTTGGTACTGGTTCAGTTGCTAAGAGTAGTAACTCGAAACGGGAGTTGCAGAATAAACAGAAACTAGTTAAGGGTGAAGTGATGATGTGTGTTGAAAGTAGTTTCAAGATTGATATGATCATCATCGCACACTCCCTACTCTTTCGGGATTAGTGTTGAACCTAAATAAATGTTATTTGGTGTTTGCGTTGAGCATGAATATGATTTGATCGTGTTTATTGCAATACGGTTATTCATTTAAGTAAGAGAATAAACTGTTGTTCTGTTTACATGAATAAAACCTTATATGGTTACACACCCAATGAAAATGGTTCATTGGATCTCGATCGTAGTGATACACATATTCATAATATTGATGCCAAAAGATGCAAAGTTAATAATGATAGTGCAACTTATTTGTGGCACTGCCGTTTGGGTCATATCGGTGTAAAGCACATGAAGAAACTCCATAAAGATGGATTTTCGGAATCACTTGGTTATGAATCATTTGATGCTTGCGAACCGTGCCTTTTGGGCAAGATGACTAAAACTCCGTTCTTCGGAACAATGGAACGAGTTACTGACTTGTTGGAAATAATACATACTGATGTATGCAGACCAATGAGTATGAAGGCTCGTGGCAAGTATCATTATTTTCTGACCTTCACAAGATGATTTGAGCAGATATGGGTATATCTACTTGATGAAACATAAGTCTGAAATAGTTGAAAGGTTCAAAGAATTTCAGAGTGAAGTGGAAAAATCATCGTAACAAGAAAATAAAGTTTCTGCGATCTGATCGCGGAGACAAATATTTGAGTTACGAGTTTGGTCTTCAATTAAAACAATGTGGAATAGTTTCACAGCTCATGCCACCTGGAACACCACATCGTTATGGTGTGTCCGAACGTCGTAACCGCACTTTATTTGATATGGTGCGATCTATGATATCTCTTTACCACTATCGTTTTGGGGTTATGCATTAAAGACAGCTGCATTCACGTTAAATAGGGCACCATCAAAATCCGTTGAGACGACGCCTTATGAACTGTGGTTTGGCAAGAAACCAAAGTTGTCGTTTCTTAAAGTTTGGGGCTGCGATGCTTATGTGAAAAAGCTTCAACCTGATAAGCTCGAACCCAAATCGGAGAAATGTGTCTTCATAGGATACCCAAAGGAAACTGTTGGGTACACCTTCTATCACAGATCCGAAGGCAAGACATTCGTTGCTAAGAATGGATCATTTCTAGAGAAGGAGTTTCTCTCGAAAGAAGTGAGTGGGAGGAAAGTAGAACTTGACGAGGTAACGGTACCTGCTCCCTTACTGGAAAGTAGTTCATCACAGAAAAACTGTTTCAGTGACACCTACACCAGTTAGTGAGGAAGCCAATGATAATGATCATGAAACTTTAGATCAAGATACTGCTGAAACTCGTAGATCAACCAGAGTAAGATCCGCACCAGAGTGGTACGGTAATCCTGTTCTGGAGGTCATGCTACTAGATCATGATGAACCTACGAACTATGAGGAAGCAATGATGAGCCCAGATTCCACGAAATGGCTTGAGGCCATGAAATCTGAGATATGATCCATGTATGAGAACAAAGTGTAGACTTTGATTGACTTGCCGGATGATCGGTGAGTCATTAAGAATAAATGGATCTTCAAGAGGAAGATGGACGTTGATAGTAGTGTTACTATCTACAAAGCTAGACTTGTCGAAAAAGGTTTTTGACAAAGTTCAAGGTGTTGAATACGATGAGATTTTCTTACTCGTATCAATGCTTAAAAGTCTGTCCGAATCATGTTAGCAATTGCCGCATTTTATGATTATGAAATTTGGCAGATGGATGTCAAAACTGCATTCCTGAATGGATTTCTGGAAGAAGAGTTGTATATGATGCAACCGGAAGGTTTTGTCGATCCAAAGGGAGCTAACAAAGTGTGCAAGCTCCAGCGATCCATTTATGGACTGGTGCAAGAATCTCGGAGTTGGAATATACGCTTTGATAAGTTGACCAAAGCATATAGTTATTGTACAGACTTACAGTGAAGCCTGTATTTACAAGAAAGTGAGTGGGAGCACTACAACATTTCTGATAAGTATATGTGAATGACATATTGTTGATCGGAAATAATGTAGAATTATTCTGCAAAGCATGAAAGGATACTTGAATAAAAGTTTTTCAAAGAAAGACCTTGGTGAAGCTGCTTACACATTGAGCATCAAGATCTATATAGATAGATGAAGACGCTTGATAAGATTTTTTCAATGAATACATACCTTGATAAATTTTTGAAATAGTTCAAAATGGAACAGTCAAAGAAGGAGTTCTTGCCTGTGTTGCAAGGTGTTAAGTTGAGTAAGACTCAAAGCCCGACCACGGCAGAAAATAGAAAGAGAATGAAAGTCATTCCCTATGCCTCAGTCATAGGTTCTATAAAGTATGCCATGTTGTATACCAGATCTATTGTATGCCATACCACTGAGTTTGGCAAGGGAGTACAATAGTGATCTAGGAGTAGATCA
>NC_057795.1:688525600-688526134 GCF_018294505.1 Triticum aestivum
AGTCTCGTACTCGCCTAAGTTTGAAAGAAAAAAATCCTACCGAGTGGAGAGCGATCCTCCCACTCGGGCTCTTAGCTGCAGCCCAGTGCTCGCCTAAGTGTTAAAAATCCTACCGAGTGGAGAGCGATCCTCCCGCTCGGAGGCTTAGCTGCAGCCCAATGCTCGCCTAAGTGTTAAAAATCCTACCGAGTGGAGAGCGATCCTCCCGCTCGGGGGCTTAGCTGCAGTTTCGTACTCGCTTAAGTTTGAAAAAAATCCTACCGAGCGATGAGCAATCCTCTCACTCGGAGGCTTAGCTGCCGCCCAGCGCTCGCCTAAGTTTTGAAAACCTTACCCGACCAGTCGACTGGAACGTCAAGAAAATTGCTGAGTGCCTTGCTGATGAGCTGATCAATGCTACTCAAGGATCACCCGACCGGTCGACTGGAACGTCGAGACCATTGCTGAGTGCCTTGTTGATGAGCTGATCAATGCTACTCAAGGATCACCCGACCGGTCGACTAGAACGTCAAGACCATTGCTGAGTGCCTTGCT
>NC_057795.1:688526144-688527482 GCF_018294505.1 Triticum aestivum
GAGACGTGTCTCGGTCATGTCTACATTGTTCTCGAACCCGTAGGGTCCGCACGCTTAAGGTTACGATGACAGTTATATTATGAGTTTATGCATTTTGATGTACCGAAGGTTGTTCGGAGTCCCGGATGTGATCACGGACATGACGAGGAGTCTCGAAATGGTCGAGACATAAAGATTGATATATTGGAAGTCTATGTTTGGACATCGGAAGTGTTCCGGGTGAAATCGGGATTTTACCGGAATACCGGGAGGGTTACCGGAACCCCCCGGGAGCTATTTGGGCCATAGTGGGCCTTAGTGGAAAAGAGAAGGGGCTGCCCTAGATGGGCTGCGCGCCCCCCCTTCCCCTAGTCCTATTAGGACTAGGAGAGGTGGCCGGCCCCCTCCTCCTCTTTTCCCCTCCGAGGAATCCTAGTTGGACTAGGATTGGAGGGGGAATCCTACTCCCAGTGGGAGTAGGACTCTCCTGCGCCTCCCCCCTTGGCCGGCCAGCCTCCCCTCCTCTCCTCCTTTATATACGGAGGCAGGGGCACCTCTAAACACACAAGTTGACACAAGTTGATCCACGTGATCGATTCCTTAACCGTGTGCGGTGCCCCCTGCCACCATATTCCTCGATAATACTGTAGCGGAGTTTAGGCGAAGCCCTGCTGCTGTAGTTCATCAAGATCGTCACCACGCCGTCGTGCTGACGAAACTCTTCCCCGACACTTTGCTGGATTGGAGTCCGGGGATCGTCATCGAGCTGAACGTGTGCTCGAACTCGGAGGTGCCGTAGTTTTGGTGCTTGATCGGTTGGATCGTGAAGACGTACGACTACTTCCTCTACGTCGTGTCATCGCTTCCGCAGTCGGTCTGCGTTGGGTACGTAGACAACACTCTCCTCTCGTTGCTATGCATCACATGATCCTGTGTGCGCGTAGGAAAATTTTTGAAATTACTACGAAACCCAACATTAGCTGCAGCCCAGTGCTCGCCTAAGTGTTGAAAATCCTACTGAGTGATGAGTCTGCTTCTCACTTGGGGGCTTAGCTGCAGCCCAGTGCTCGCCTAAGTGTTCTAAATCCTACCGAGTGATGAGTCTGCCTCTCACTCGGGGGCTTAGCTGCAGCCCAGTGCTCACCTAAGTGTTAAAAATCCTACCAAGTGATGAGTCTGTCTCTCACTCGGAGGCTTAGCTGCAGCCCAGTGCTCGCCTAAGTGTTAAAAATCCTACCGAGTGATGAGTCTGCCTCTCACTCGGGGGCTTAGCTGCAGCCTAGTGCTCGCCTAAGTGTTGAGAATACTACCTAGTGATGAGTATGTCTCTCACTCGGGGTCTTAGCTGCAGCCCAGTGC
>NC_057795.1:688528540-688538564 GCF_018294505.1 Triticum aestivum
ATCACCCGACCGGTCGACTAGAACGTCAAGACCATTGCTGAGTGCCTTGCTGATGAGCCGATCGATGCTACTCGAGGATCACCGGACCGGTCGACTGGCCTTTCTTCTCCAGAAGCTGCATTAAGCAAATAGACAATAATTTGAGGGAAAGGCAAATTTCATTCAAAGACAGACGCAATATGTGAGGTGATAAATCCGAAGTTTCTTAAACCGCAAAATAAAGTGCTCGGGCGTCAGGCCTGAAGAAGTTTTAACGATTACAAATCCACTCGGCATTCCGAGGCAAATAAAAGCGGTGGCAGAATGTTTTTTCGTCACTCGGCGGGGGAAGGACTGGCCGGGTCGCAGAAGCTGTCAAGGTCGATGCTGTCGGCGATGCGAGTGGCTGCCTCGAGGAAGGTGTCCATGAAGTCCTGGAAGGAATGCTTCTTGGTTTTCGCCACTTTGAGAGCTGCCAGCTTGTCTTCCCTTGCTTCCTTGCAGTGCACTTGGACCAAAGACAAGGCGACGTCAGCACCGCAGCGGGCAGAAGATTTCTTCGACTCTTGCACTCGGTCTGCGATCTGATTTAGCCGAGTCATCAAAGGCTTGAGGTCTTGGGACATTTCCGCTTGAGGCCAGAGTTCAGCGTCCACTCGGACCATCGCCGCCTTCAGCCGAGCCAGATAGTCGACTGCACCGTCCAAGCACGATTCCAGTTGAAGCAAGTTCATCGCGACTTCATCTTTCATGGGGCAGTTGATGGGGTCAAGACCTGTCTCGACCCGTCCGGTTTCAGGCTCGAAGTCCGGACAGAGTTCTGTTCCACCGCAACGAACAATGAATGAGTCGACAGTATTGCAAATCCCAGTCAACGACTGTTATCTAACTGAGTAGACATACCTTCCAGCTTCAGGACAAGCTTTGCCGCGAGTTGTTCCAAATGAGACTCTAGCTTGCTGGCCTTGGTATTGAGGCCCTCGACTTCAATGGTCAAACTCTCCTTGTCCTTCTTCAGCTGCTCGACTTCACGATTGGCGTCTGAGACAGCCGTCTTCAATGTTGCGTTCTCATCCTCCAACTTGCTGACTAAAGCCAGCTTCTCGTCCGCAAGCTTCGTCTTCTCGCGTGCTTCCTTTTGAGCAGTTGCCAGGTCCAGATCCTTCTGCTCCAGAGCTTCCTTCATCCTCTCTACAGAAACAACACTCTTCAGACGAGACTGAAGTTGACGATTTTCACTATGCACATCTGCTTGTGTGAATTCACTCGGTTCAAAGAGACTGAAAGAAAAGCCAGCACCAAGCATAAAGCTACAAAGCAGACAAGGTGGTCGAGTGATTACCTCCCATGATAGCTGTTTCTTCTTGAGCTTTCTTCAGGTTCTTCTTCGCAAGTTCGAGGTCAAGTTCAACACTGATATGCTTCTTCTTCAAGTCGGCGAGCCAAGCTCCAAGATCACAAGACCTCTGCAGCTAGAAACACAGACATGTCAGTCGACACATACAGTGAAGGAAAAGACACTAGGCGTGCCCCCACTAGATCAGATCAGTACTCAGCGAAGAGTTCAAAAAAAATCTCATCAGACCAGAAGGGACAGAATGATCAAATCTCATCAGACCTCAGTCGACTACCAGCAGCCGACCGTGGTCTCGGGGACTACACCCAGTGGGTGCACTCAACGTGCCCCCACTGACTCGGAAAATGCAAAATCAGATATTAGTCGAGTTCCAAACAGGAGAACACCTAGTGGGTGATCAGATTTAAAGCAACGCTCAAAAGTTCAGTCGGAAGTTTACTGACCTGGACATTGGTCTGAAGAGCAGTGCTGGCATTGTAGGCTATCTGGCTAGCTTCATGCATCACTTTCACCTGCTCCATGACAAGATTCGCCTGGCGAAGTGCTTCCCTAGCGGCACTCGGAGAGTCGTCCGGAGTTTGATATGCAACAAAGAGTGATGGCTCCAGAGGGGCCAAAATAGTGGCCGGGTCAGACGAGTGGAGTTGCACCGGTGCAGCAGGCGTCTGTGCAGTCGACCCCGACGGACGATCAGTCGTCAACGGGTTAGCAAACGTGACGTTGGTCCGAGCCATCGTCTCAGGTGCCGTTGTCGACTGAGGAATTTGGACTTCGAGTCTCCTCCTGCTCGACCCTCCACTCCTCTTCCTCCTCTCCTGTAGAGGTTCTTCTTCTTCGTCGTCATCGGGAAGCACAACGATATCTTGCAGGGCTACGCAAGAAGAGAAGCACCAAATTTTCAGTCAATCAACCACCCATTGAATTAAACAGGACTGGGTTGAATGGACTTACCAGCTCGTGAGGTGGCTTCTTCGTCTTCTGGTGCCTTATCAACATCCATGTTAGTGGCAGCAGAGGCGGGGCTGAAAGGACACAAGAATTAGTCAGTCGGATCGAGAAAACATTCAGCCGACTTACAGAAACGCAAACAAGATACCTACCCTGAGGCAACGGGGACGTCCATCTTGATTCGCGGCAGCGTCTTTCGGGTCTTGGAGGGGGCGATTTTTGGCTGCTTAGCCACCTTCTTCGTCGGCTCCGAAGTCGAGGTCCGAGTGCACTTCTGGGTGGTGGCGCTTGGAGCTGCACTCTTCACACGACCTCCAGATGGATCGTGTTGCTGCTTGGATCGGCGCTCAGAGCGCGGCGGCGATTCGACCTCTTCCTCTTCGTCCGACTCCTCGCTCTCCTCATCCTCCTATCCCGGAGACTCCCATTCGCCACTCTCCTCCGCACTGTCCTCCCCCTCCTGGTCCTGCACCTAGGCCTGTTCGCCGTTGGGCATTGAGTACATCTCAGTGAATACCTGCAAAGCAAATTGGTCAAAACAAGAATCAGCCAACGCTGAGTGCAGTCGGAACGCAAACAGAAAACAGTCGGAATGGAGAATGTACCTTGTCGGGTGGGTTGTCGCTTCCGAAAGGGACAACTCACCTGGATCCTCTGGGGTTATCTTGATTTCCCGTCATACCCTTCAACCACAAGGCCACGGTGTTGAGCGGCACTTCTTCTGGATGGACCCGAGTGGTGTCGCCTGGTCTAGAATACAACCACATCGGGTGGTCACGGGCCTGGAGAGGCTGGATCCATCGAGCGAGAAACACCTCCAGCAAGTCCAAGCCAGTGACTACATCGTTGATGAGCTGGACCACTCGGTCCACTAACATCCTCGTCTCCATGGTCTCGGTGGCGGTAACCTTCAGTGGAGCAGGAGTCTGGACACGGTCGAATGAAAAAGGAGGAAGACCGGTCGACTGACCTGGAGTCGCAACGTCCTGGCAGTAGAACCAGGACGACTGCCAACCCTGACAGATTCGGGAAGGGTCACAGCAGGGAAAGCACTCCTATTCCTCTTTTGGATACCTAAGCCCCCGCACATCTGGATCACGTGGGTTTTTGAGTCACTCGACTTCGCCTTCTTAACCGACTGGGAACGAATGGTGAAGATATGTTTGAAGAGACCCCAGTGCGGTCGACACCCTAAAAAATTCTCGCACATCGACACAAATGCGTCTAGGTACGTGATGGTATTGGGGGAAAAGTGGTGGAGCTGTGCCCCGAAAAAGTTCAAGAACCCGCGGAAGAAAGGGTGCGGAGGAAGCGAGAAGCCCCGGTCGACATGTGTGGCGAGCAAAACACACTCACCCGGTCGAGGCTGTGGCTCCGTCTCTCCCTTCGGCGGCCTCGCCGCCCCCGCCACGATCAGCCCGGACTCCTCCAGCTCGGTCAGATCCCCCTGCCGAATCGAAGACCGGATCCAATCGCCTTGGATCCAGCCCGGCGGCAACCCCAAGCGCGATGAAGATCCGTGGCTTGGTTTCTTGCCCTTCGCCGCCCCCGTCGCCTTCTTGGCGTGCTCTAGCGCCGCCGTCTTGTCCTTCACCATGGTGGGAAAGTGGTGGCGTCGGAGGCGGAGGCGCTGGGCACGGTGGAGGCGCTGGGTACGGCGGAGGAGCGGAGGAAGAAGAAGAAGAGGCAGGTGTGCACAGTGCAAGCACCCCGGTCCCGTCGCCTTATAAAGGCTCACTTCCGAGTGACTGACGCGTAGGGCCGGGCAATCCCGTCAAATCCTGCTACAGTTGCGCGCAACGAACGTGACGAAAAAGGCGGCGCGATAATCGAGGCGTCTTGGCTCGTCCGGGTCCCCCTTTTTTCGGCGCCCTCCTACCCGCACGCGCCTCCGAAATTTCATATCCCGCGGAATCCGGGATTCCCTGCAGGCAATCGCACCCGAGATCTCACGCTCCCACTCGACACTCGACGCATGAGGCCATCAGTTCAGTCGACGACGTTCTGAATGGATAAGGCAACCGAGTCGACTCCGAAGTATCAACGCAGGCGTTCAGTCTAACAAGAAACACTCGCGGAGACACAAAACACAGGACAGGTCCAACGTTGCCTTACTTTCCTCTCACACCTTAATCCATTCGGGGGCTACTGACGAGGATACAAACCTGGGGTAGGGTCATAGGCTCGACCTATACGTCCTACCCAAGGTCACTACCCTGGAAGATGAAAAGACGAAGAGTCAACAGAAGAGCATCAGTCTCATACGTAGAGTGCAATCCACTCGACGGTCACATCACTCGACGGTCGTTACCTATCGTCACTCGACCACAAGAAAGATCACTCGACCATATCGAAGACCAGTAGTCAGGAGAGCACACAACGGCCAGATATTTATTCCTTAGTCTTCATGAGCATTAAGAGTACTTAATGCTGGCAATGTAACCAAACACGCCCCTAATGATCTTGCGCGCCGTGGAGCGGCGGGCGAAGACCTTCGG
The DNA here is from genome assembly GCF_018294505.1 of Triticum aestivum. NCBI lineage: Eukaryota > Viridiplantae > Streptophyta > Magnoliopsida > Poales > Poaceae > Triticum > Triticum aestivum. The sequence goes on from NC_057795.1 coordinate 688,533,323, forward strand.
GGTGTCCAGGTGCGCCGTCTCGTAGATGACCCCATCTAGCGAGAGAGCGGGAGGAGGTCGGCACGCAAAAGGTGCTGCTCGTCAATGGTGGCGCGCCAGGCCTTGCAGACACAACAGGAGGCGGCGAGGCTGCATGGTGGGAGGTGGCCGAGGATTTCGGCTAGCACGTCGGCGTGCTCCATGTACATGTCGACCGTGTCGAGGTTGATTCGATCCGTGGCAGCCGAGGAAGAATTATGACAGGGGTGCCCCCTGTGCTCCTCCTATATTTATATTTCTAGGAAATTGATTGACTCATTGACTGATATATGAGGTGGTTCGGATCGACTTGGTCTAGCACCCGACTCGTAGACGAAACGGGTGGGACAAAACCGAGCTCATACGTACGTACCGTACATACGTGTGCATTTGCGTCCGGAGGCACGATTGGCCAAGCCAAGCCATGGACATACCGGTCAGGAGTGTTCGTCCGCTTCTTAATTTACGACCACCTGGCGCGGGGCGCTGGCGTACATTGTTCCGGCAGATGGAGATGGTGACCGTCGCTCCAATGCCTGGCATGCATGGACTGGACGGGACACCGCCGACGGCATCAATGAAGGTGTTCGACCAGGGTTAGTCGGCGCGGTCGACGAGGACACGAAGGTTTTGGACGACGTACGCCATCGGGCTTGCGCTCAATGCCAAGTCAGGGTCGCATCGCAGGGCATCCATGGCGCCGGGCCCGGTGTCGACCAAGAACGTGCGTGTGTTTGCATGGCTTCGTTCGCATGGCAGGCCACGGTCGGCAGCGCGGACAGGCCGGACAAGGCACAGGAGCTCATCGCCATGGACAATGCCAGTCCGGTGCATTATCTTGGGCTCGCCGCGCACTCTCGGCCTGCGCCAATCTAACTCTGTCTGTCTCGACATCATGCAACTTGCTTACAGTGACACCGACGGCGTGCGTTTGCAGATCAACCGAGTACACAGACAGACACTCTAAAATTCCAATTCCATTGGCTCTTGAACATGTGGATCACCCGTGATATCCTACCAGCTACTGAATTGCAAATAATCATACTTGAATGCACGTCGATTAATGGGGTTATGCTGTGCCACTGTCAACATTGTCACGCAAATGTCAGACAGAGATGACGAATAGACATCACAAATTTGTGCAAGTTAGTCACCTAAATTTTTGAAGGAAAGTTAGTCGCCTTAATCAATATATATATACAAGTAATCATGTGCATTCCAGGGAAAAAATATGTTACTCCATCTTCTTTCAGCTATATGTAACCCTCAGACTTAACCATTCATTCATGTAATGCGAGTCTCAGTTGGTACAACAGCAAAGCATAGCGAAGGCTGCATTCTACTTTCAGCTTCAGGCTGATGTATCATATCATGTATGTACACCTGCATGCGCACTGCAGTCTTAGATCAATGAACATAGACACAAGGCTTACCAATTTGAACAAGTCCCAGTTCTCGAAATTATTTACATCCCACGAATGCAATTCTTGTTTACCAATTGATGTAGTAATTGTTGTTACTACTACATCACAATTCACAAGTTAATCCCATGGTACACCAAATGTCAGTGCTAATAAGGAGCTTATCACCAACAAATCAAATACTCCTACTTATCAAGTCAAATAAGTTGCAAACCCAACAGTCCTATTTCCTCATAAACTGAAATAGAACTGCCATGTATAACGCCAGCTGCGTTCTCATAACTGACTGGCATGAATCTTAACCACAGCCAAACTCTGAACTTATGTTCAGCAAAGCTAACCAATGCACAGTATTCCCTCTGTAAACTAATATAAGAGCGTTTAGATCACTAAAATAGTAATCTAAACACTCTTACATTAGTTTACGGAGGGAGTACAAAGTTAGCATAATAACAGATCGGCAGGTTATATCAGCATGATGCCCTACAAAATGCAGTACAAAGTCTAGTCTACCTTTTTCTGCCGTCTTCTTCTGCTTTCTTCTCTGCAGCTGCACCTTCTTCTAAGCCTCTTCTCCTTAGCTACAGAGAGATATTCAGAAAATTAAGTTATAGGGGTGGAAGAAGCAGATACATATAGATAGAACGAAAGCTGCTCCAAGTCATTGGACATTGTGCTGGGAACATCAGACATACGTATTATACAATAAAAGGATTAGGCAAAAAATATAGATTACTAACTGAGATGCCTGGATGGTCCACTGGTAGACACTTCAGTTAACGACGACGCAAGTGCAGAGCAGTCGGTTAACCGTTGAAGACTATTCAGTAGCACTACAGAAACCAGCAGCCTCTATGTACACAACTGTGCAAAAGATAATAAATCTAGATATGAATAAGCTTCATTCCCCTTCTTTCTTTTTTGAAAAATGTGTACCTATGGAAATGGCAGGCGGCGTGCATGTTGATGACGCTCCAATTGGAGGCGGCGGTCAGACTCAAACTGCAAACTCATGTTTTTATTTGATTTGATTTGAAAAGGAGGTCGAACCCACCTCATGCAACAAGACGGCACACGAGCATGAATTAAGGTGAACACCAATGTAAATGACAAGGCAGGCCCAACGGACTGACGTAGCGCTCTTTGACTCGTTGTGATCAGGTGTTCAGCATTGAGCCAATGTAAAGAGTGAGTGGAGAGGTGGGTAGCGTTGGCAACAAGAGAAAACTTTCCCCTGCTTCCTCCCTGCACAACTCTGAATCCTTGTATCCGAAACCACCGGATCTGAAGTATTTGGTGTGACACCATTAGCCAGGTTCATAACAATGTACACTGACATAGCCCTCATGATCCACGCCGAAATTAATAATATTCAGAGGTTGATAAGATTACATTACACATGGTACAAAATTAGTCTGCATGCCCATCAGTAAAACATAATGACCACGCAGTCACAAATACAAACTGCATTTCAACAATAGAAATCAACTAAAATGAAGGGCCAACAGATGGGTGGTTTGGGTGCGCTGATAAAGCATCCCTGAACGCAGACACTATGGCATCACCGATGTCGACCCCACGCAGATAGATTGTCTCAAGGCGTAACAGGTGCTCCAGGCCAACTGGTACAACGCCGTGTTCCCTGGATGTAGAGATACAGAGGAATCTTAGGTTGGGCATGGCCCCCGCCTCGAACCCTAGGTAAGCCCCAACATCTTCCTGTGCCCCAAATGTGAGGCTCTTCAGAACCGGGAACAGTCCCGTGCCCAATATAGCGCTTTCTTTTGGGATATGAGACGTCCCGAGCCAGAGTGCAACGAGGGACGGGAGCTCTCCAAGAAGATTAACCTCCTGAGTTGACGCCTCCTTCACCCACAGCTCTAGGTTGCGAAGGCAATTTAGACCACCCATCCATACGGGAACTCTATGGAATTTCCAACGGCCGCCGATAAATTCCTCGAGTTGCGGAAAAGGATTGGATAATGAGCCCAGTTCGTTATCTTCTACAGTATAGCCAGAACTGAAATGAAGACATTTGAGGTTACGGAGCTTTCCAAGGGAGCTGGCAAAAGCATCACGTTCTGGCTTTTCCCAACCATTCACTCTAATCTTCAGGTTCCTTAGATTGGTCAGCTCTCCGAGACCCATAATAACCTTTACTGAATTCACTTCCTTCATGGACAAATCTTCACCATCTATTACCAGAGTGCGCAGTGATTTCATATTCCCAATACATTCAGACATGAATTTTTCCATCCTAATATTAAGATAGGACAAGCGAGACAACTGGGCTATATCTGAGGGGATGCTCTTGAGTTGTGCAGAAGGCATGTCCAACGTCTCCAAGTAAACAAGCCCTTGAAGTTTAGAGGGGAGTTGTACGTAACATGACACTGTAACATACAAATACCTCAACTGAAACAATTGACCAATAGGAGCGAGGTCAAGTGTGGTCTCCTCATCTAGGTTGTAATCTGTAATTCTCAACACCCGGAGATACTTGAACAGCAAAAGAGAAGGCAGGGGGGCCCAGAAAAGTGTAAATGATCGAATTTGTGATAGGCAGACATCAATAGTTGGGGCATATGCTGCTCCACGACCAGCCACAGAACTCAGAGATAACCGGCGAACCTTGTATTTATTGCCATGCAATCTTGCCATGTCATTATAATTGTACGCCACACTTATAAAGTTATCTTCATCACACCTGCTTAGGATCAAATCAAGCATCATGTCATGTACTCTACATAACACCACCTCTTCACGGTATACCATAACAGGCTGAATCACACTTCTGTTAATTAGCTCATTGAAATAACTCCTCCCAACATCCTCTAGGTCATGCCCATGCAAATTACTCACAAGGCCTTCAGCTATCCATTGCCGAACCAGATCGTCCCTCTCGATGTCCCAGTCCTCAGGATACATACCAAAGTACAAAAAGCATGCCCGCAGATGAGCAGGAAGATGCATGTAGCTCAAGTTTAATATACTCTTCATCTCTTCCAAGGTGGGATTTGTGGCAAGCTGGGTACCCAAAGAATCCCTTATGCTCTCCCAGCTCTTCCTTGACGTTTCTTTATTGGCTAATAGGCTAGCTATTGTGATAACTGCAAGTGGCAATCCATGACACTTCTTCAAAATCTCAGCCATAACTTCTTTCAGATGGGGTGGACAATCATGTTTGGACCCAAATACTCTATTCAACAATAGCATTCTTGAGTTTTGATCACTGAGGGGTTCCATTTTGTAGATGCCCTCGCCGTCATTCTGACAGGCTGCTGCAGCCACGTCTTCCACTCGTGTTGTAACTACTACTCTACTTCCATTAATATCTTCAGGAAACGCACACTTAATGGTATTCCATGTTGGTTGATCCCACACATCATCGACAACAATCAGGTACCTATTCAAATGTTTGCAGAGGTTAATTACATTATAGTTGAACATAATTTAATTATGGACGAAATTATCAACATATTGGAAAAAAAGGTTCGAGCAAATACTCTTTACACAAAAATGATATAGGAACTTCTCAAAGAAGCTACAAATTATCATAATGAATGGAAAAATAACACCAAAAGCATATGACCATTTAGCACATAAGGATTGCATAGGCATTCCAGAACCTTTCTTCCAAAAGAAATCTCTTTATTAATGGCATGGATGAGTACCGAAAGGTTTCCAATATACCCTAGCAAATTTTACACAGTGCATTGTTTTTAAGGCGTCCCGCCTTGGACGCTTAGGCGATAAGGCGCCCCCCCAGCGCCTTACAAATATGCCCGCCTTAGGCGCTTAGG
>NC_057795.1:688538745-688545468 GCF_018294505.1 Triticum aestivum
CCAAAACTTACATCGATAATTCTAATGATTGTATTTCTGCCAAATAGTTTATGTATACTGTCCATGTGTATCACAAATACGCGAAACAGAAAGATAAAAACAGTCACAAATCTCGCATGCATAAATCGATCTTCGGATTAACTATTTTCACACAAAAAGGTATGAAGTGGTTGTTTAACACTAAACGTGAATAATGCATTAAAACTTCAAACTTGTTTAGCACATATGGGTCATGAGGGCATTACAGATCCTCTCTTCAAAAATTAAAAAAACTCTTTTCAAGAAAGGTAGATGGGAGCAACATGTTTCTAATACCCTAGCATTTATGACACCGGATGGATATATCAATACTCCAATATGTCTTTTCTAAAAATGTATCATTTTGCATTTTCCTCTCTATTTCTCTATCACAAAAACATAAAGAGGCAACCAACAAGCATGGATCTTGGATGCATAAAAATCAATACCAAATATATACTATCCGATTATTCAGCTCAAATCTAACACGAGTAGCGTGTGCAAATAATACCTCTTCTCTTTCAGATGTTGCCTTAGCTCTTCAATGATGTCGTCAACCTTGCGAGTGCGAGATGTATCGGGATCCCTCATCCCTAGTTTCAACTGGAAATTGTTGAGCAGCTCAGTCATATCAGGCCTCTGCGAAACTGAAAAGAATGCTTTGCAGTCGAACAGCGAGCCAATCTTGTCATACACCTGCTTGGCAAGTGTAGTTTTACCAAGACCACCGAAGCCCACAATCGACACCACTTTGAGTTTCTTTCGAGCATCCATCAAAATAGTGGCAACCTCCTCCCTTGGCCCATCGATGCCCACGAGAGTATCCGCCTCCTGGTAGACCGCACACAGTCGAGGGTCAATGGCCACAGTGCTTGAGGTAGGCTTCCAATCATCGATATTATACCTTTGGCGCCGAGCATTGGCCTCTATGGCAAGAGTCTTGAGCTCTTCCATCCGATCAGCTATCCGAAGACGCTCTCGCAACTTTTTGATGCGCCGAGCAGTCTTCTTGATGAAACCCGCCTTGGCATCGTCAGCCCGGGACTGGCGCATGAAGTCATCGATACAATTCTCCATGTCATACGACATCTCCCTAACATGGTCCCTCCAATCCTTGACGGTTGGATCAATCTCATCAATGAGCTCGAGCTTCTGAAGGGCTGCGTTCATGGCGCTGAGTTCCTTCTCGAGGAATGAGGCCTGCTTCCTGACCCCTTTGAACTTGTTGTACTCGTCGCCCATGAGTGCGGTGAGCTTGCTGATGAGGGGGTTCATCACCCCGGTCGCCACGGTCACGATTCCGCCGGTCATCTCGCGTGCTCTCTTGGCTCGGCGGCTGACTGGCAACAGAATGAAGCAGCGGTTAGTTGGTGTCATAAAATAAAGATCTCAAAAAGAATTAATTGGTGGCGAGGCGTTGGGATCCTCTGCAGTGGCAAGGGGCATCGTACCTGATGTGGTGAAGGAAGAAGACGGGGAGGTCGGAGATTGCTGGGCAGCGAGCCGGAGCCGGTCGGGGGAGAAAAGGAATGCGGCGGGGAGGACGCAGATTCGGGCGCTCTCTCTGCGTGAAGCAAGAGTTAGTTGGTGGTGTAAATTAAGAGTAGATGCAGGCTGTGGTCGATGTGTTACCTGATGTGATGTGGCGGAGGAAGCAGGTCGGGAGGTTGGGGAAGGCACCTCACCGATGAACGAGAGGAGGCGGAGGCGAGCCGGATCCGTCCAGGGGAGGACGCGGATCTGGCACCGGCTGGGAGTGCGGATGCACCGGCGGCTCGCGCGGGTGGCACCGGCGACGGGAGTAGCGACGAGCAACGGAGCAAGGATCTGAGGAGGTAGGGGCGGCGGGAGCGGCGGAACCCTAGACGAGTTGGAAGTGCTGGAAGTGATTGAGTGAGGAGTGATAGAGGACACGGAAGTATTTCTGTGCAGAGCTCAACGACTCACGCGACGACCGGCGAAGCGGCCCGGGACTGTTCCGAGGTTGACGACGACGACTTAGACAGATGCCCCCGCAAACCAGGCCCACAACCACACGTTATCACGCACGGCCCAGCCCAGTCCACGAACTAAAATAAACTACTCCGACAAATAAATCACGTAAGCACATACTGCAGTGGACCTTGCTAAAAAAAGGTACTGTGGTATACCCATGGTTTTCACTTTCACTGAGATCTCACCGTCTTTCATCTAGACACCAAAATACCAACCTTTCTTCAAAATACTTCAGTCATTTCAGTTGTACACAAGAATTCAAATATTTTTATTTTTATTTTAAATACTCTTTTGAATTTTAAGTGAAAATTTGCCAAACTACAAACCTAATTCATTGAAATTCAGTAATTGCAGTAGGTGCTGAAATTTTTCTGAAAGTGAAATTTAAAACCACTGATGTACCATAGTTTTTTTTCTTGAGAAAGATGTACGGTAGGTCCCATGGTTCCTTGGCTTAGCTATATTCTACTCTTGATCCGGCATTGGTCTTTGGTTCAGCCATATTATTTGCGCTTTATAAATATTTTAGTTCTTGCGGAAGCAAACCTATGCCTCCACTCAAATTCCTAACTAGGGTTCTAACAACAGTGTCGAGATACCGGCGTCACGGATCTGTTCTATGCTAGTTAATTATACCTCCTAGTTAAGTGAGATACCGGCGTCGTTGATCTATTATACTTTCAGCTTCAGGCTGATGTATCATGGATCTACACCTGCACACAACAGTCTTAGATCAATGAACATAGACACAAGGCTGACCAATTTGAACAAGTCCAAGTTCTTGAAATTACTTCCATCACACATCTGCAGTTGTTATTTATCATGTATACATAATTAACCCCAACCAAGCTGCTACTACATCACAAGTTAATCACATGGATAGACTAAATGTTAGTGCTAATAAGAAGCTTTTCACAAACAAATCAAATACTACTTATCAAGTCAGATAAGTCGGAAACTCGACAATCATATTTCCTCATAAACTGAATTAGAACTGCCATGTTCAATTGCAGCTGCATTTTCTTAACTGACTGGCATGAATCAACATTTTTGCCTTTCGGTAACTTAACCCGCCAAGTCTGAACTTTTCTTCAGCAATGCAAACGAATGCAAAGTCTAGTGTACAATGCATTACAAACTTAGCATACTACCACATCAGCTGGTTATATCAGCATGATGCCGCACAAAATGTCTTCAGTATGACTCAAAAAATGTGCACTAACCAACCACACAGACCACATCTTGTGATAATATATCTCCTTTTTTTGTATTATACTTTCCATAGCCGGGTTTTTCTTTTTTTGTTGTGTGTTTTTTCTGGACTTGTTTATTTGTTTTGGTTTGTTTTTTCTGTTTCCTTTCTTTCATATTATTTCCCTTTTTATTTACTTTTTTTCAAAATGCACAATTTTCTCAAGTTGATGAACTTTTTTCAATTTTGATGCATTTCTTTTCAAATTCGATGGAGACTTTTTTTCAAACCGATGAACTTTTTTCAGTTAATTCTTTTTAAATACGATGAATTTTTTCAAAATGGATGAAACTTCTAAAAAATTCAATGATCTTTTTTAAAATTGAGAAACCTTTTCAAATTCAACAAAGTTTTTTCAAATTTGATGATTTTTTTAATTTTGATAAAAAATCAAATTCATGAACTTTTTTTAAAATCTGTGAAAAACTTTCGGTTCACATTTCCCCTTTTTTGTGTTTGTTTTTTATATTTTTTCAAATGCGATCGAGCGAACCATGGGGAAATAAAATACGGAATCTACATGGGCCGGCTGAGCAGAGTAGGCGAGTGGGTGCCAGGGAGTTTCCGCGGTGCTTGAAGCGTTTGGTTTTGCTCGACCTACGGCGGCGCGCGCATGCGACATGCGCGTGAATGGTCTGTCAAAATCTGATCTGTTGCCTTGCAGGGGCACAACTTGGTCCTCCTCTCGCACTTGCATCGCCACCGTAGTCCACTCCATCCCGAACACGGATGTGCACTGGCGAAAGGGAGAGCAGGTCTCCGAAATATCTCACCCTTGTGATCCTGCACCAGGGGAGGGCGGATATGGTTTTTGGGAAGCGCTCCGCGCGACTGCTCAAAGTTGTCAAGACATGAAGTCTTCCACCAAGTTATATATAGGAGGAGGGATATGATGTTTGGCACGGGCCAGGGCAGTGTATATGTATGCGTGGACTATGATATTTGCTTCTTTTTTCCCCCAAACTGTTTGGGAGTGGAAGCTACGTGTATCGTGGTGGAGTATTCTATTCATTTATCTTTCGTAACCATATGCATAAGTCATGTAGTTTGTCCATCATGGATTTGATCGCTATATTTTTTTTAATCTTTTTTTCACCTACATATACTCATATAGCTTTAGTCTTTTGTGACTTTGCTATTTTGTGAAGTGTTTGTGTGTGCATGCATTGGCTGTGTGCATCCTAACTATCCAGAGGCCGGATGTGCTCATTGTGTTTGTATCCAGTTGATGCTTCATTTTGAGCTAACAAAATTCACCACTTGTCGAAAACAAAATATATACGTCATGTAACCACAGCAGTTAAGTTATCATAATCTGAAATGAATAGCTAGTTAGATTGCTAAACTTACGCTAGTGCATACATGTGGGAGTGTGATTTTCTATTATGCATGTTATCCCGTTCATGCATGCATCACGTCATTACTTTGAGATTTGTGCTACATCTTTTTTATTTTGGCAAATTTTATCGTGTTTCAAAGTACTAGATAATGTTTTCATTGGGTTTATTTCTTGTTTCAATCTGCATCATCATGTTTCATGTGTACCAGCAAATCCACTCTAAAACAAATGCACTCATACTTATTGGTGCACAAAGAAACCTTATGATACACTACGAAAAAACAAAACCCAATGAAAATCATGTAACACTAGAAAACCGAAAGCGGAGGATGTGAGGTGGAGAGATAGGAGGAAATAAATGTCGGACGACACAACCATAAGTATTATTTAGGTGCGCAAAAAATATTGAGGTGAAATATATTTTTTTAAGTTGGAGAAAAAAGGGAGTTGATGGTGGCGCTATATCGCCTCCTCTCTTGTTCAAGGGACATGTTGGATATAAGTGAAAAAATGGTAGGTATATATCATGTAGATGAGTTCTAGCAAAAATACCTAAAACTCATCTAGATGAGATATAATTTGGTCTCATTCACCTAGAAAATAAGAACATATACAACCCACGTCAGCACACACACATCTTATAGCATCACATTCAATGGCTATAAAAGATGAATGAGACCAAATTATATATCATGTAGATGAGTTCTAGCAAAAGTGTTTCATATTTAATGTATAATTTAGGATGTATGCCACTCTATCATTTACAGATATATGACCATATATGACACAAAAATTTAGGTGTACCATGATAGGAAAGTGGGTAGGTACGTTTTTGAGCGCATGATTCAAGATATATTGCCTTCGATCATTTGCATGTATATCCATGTATGATCACACAGAAATTATGAATGTCACGGTAAAAACAGGAAATTAGTAATGTGTTATTGGCTATTTAGTGATGATTAATTGCTAGTATAATTTTCGTGAATCAACCTGCGGGTGGATGGTTAGGAGGACAGTGGTATACATCCCACCGGGGTTCAAGTTCTAGACTTAGACACCAGTGCTCGCATTTTCCTGGATTAGTTTCAGAACTTCCGGTGATGAGCGTTCAGTTGGAGGTTACCTTCTCGTCAACTACAAAGGTGTCTGTGGTGACTTCGTCAATCTCAAGATGATGTGCCGGCTCAATCTCTCAGAGATGCTCGTAAGGGTAGGGTGTGTGCGCGTACGTTCATAGGGGTGAGCATATGTGCGTATGTATGAGTGTTTACGTCTGTGTTAAAAAAATAAGTTGCTAATATCATCTCCACGAGCGAGGGTTAAAAATACGACATGATTGTGAACTTGAATTAGCAGCATATGTGTGTTCTTCATTTCAACTAGTAAAGTAGGGTATAATACCTTACTAGCAAGACCCACTCCTTTGGTAATTCCATCAATAACAACCTTATCAAAAAACTCTTAGTCCGTTAACCCTCTTATACTGAGGGTAAAGACCCTAGTATAGAAAATATCTATATAACCACAATTATTTGACCAATATATTACTTGCTAAAGGAAATAGTCTTTTTTATCATTTTCCTTTGTAAAAAGAGTTTATTAAATCCAAATTATGAAAAATGAATAAGTGGGTTCTTCTCCACGTGCCACCAGCTGGGAGACTAGATTGCATCTACTCCACTCATCGTCGCCATGGCGCGCTACCGAGAAAGTGCTGGTAGTGGCAGGGAAGCCCTTTCGAGTTGTGGTGCCCTTATGGGGCACATGACATGGCGGGGAGGGTAGAATGCTTCTCGTGCTACCATTTGTGCATTGGCAGCTACAACGGTTGGTCCGACAAATTCTCCTTAGACACAAGCAGCGCATGACTTCTCTGTGCCATGAGCCAGCTAAGAGACGTAAGTAGAAAAATAAGAATTATCAGCGGCCACCGGAGGCGGTAGTAACCAAGTTGATCAAAGACGCATGTAATATATCGAGCGCAGGCGGTTTACATTACTATAGATAGCTCCAGAGGCAGTTAGAACAACAAAATTGCCAGGAAGAAACATTAGAGTCGGTTGCTAATTTTTAACCGCCTAAGATTTCTCATCAGCGTACGCAGTTTTTGTTTGGC
>NC_057795.1:688545792-688560344 GCF_018294505.1 Triticum aestivum
CCCCATTCCATGGACAAACTCATGCACCCATCCCTCGTGGCACTCCACCCTTCCGCGGCGGCACGGTGGTCATCCACCCATCCGAGATGGCGCGGTGGGTGGAAGATCTGCCCGTCCATGGCAACCATGTGGCCTTTCCGCTCATTCACGATGAGGTGGTTGATCAGCCCATCTCAGGCAGCGCGGTGGCACATCCACCAATCCACGGTGGCAGGGTGGATGATCTGCCCATCCGAGGTGGCGCAATGGAAGCTCCACCCATCCACGGTGTCACGGTGGTAGATCTGCCCTTTGGCGCCTGCCCGATGGTGCAGTGGCAGATCCGCCCGTTGGCAGCTGCCCGGCGACGCGGTGGCTCTGCGGGAATTGGATTGTTGCCGCTGCTGACCTCCATAGAGGTCTCCGAATCTCCGGCATGGTGAGCTCACAAATGTTTCACCATAGATTATATAATTATGTGTGTTTAGTTGTTGCTTCTAGGGCTTGTTAATCAAAGATGATTATGTTTCCTAACTATAGATATGTGTTGTCATTTGATGAATGGGATCACATCATTAGGAGAATGATGTGATGGATATGACCCATCCGTTAGCTTAGCATTATGATCGTTACAGTTTCATTGCTACTGCTTTCTTCATGACTTATACATGTTCCTCACACTGTGAGATTATGCAATTCCCGAATACCAGAGGAACACCTTGTGTACTATCAAACGTCACAACGTAACTAGGTGATTATAAAGATGCTCTATAGGTGTCTCCGAAGGTGTTTGTTGAGTTGGCATAGATCGAGATTAGGATTTGTCACTCCATGTATCGGAGAGGTATCTCTGGGCCCTGTCGGTAATGCTCATCACTATAAGCCTTGCAAGCAATGTGACTAACGAGTTAGTTACGGGATGAAGCACTACGGAACGAGTAAAGAGACTTGCCGGTAACGAGATTGAACTAGGTATGATGATACCGACGATCGAATCTCGGGCAAGTAACATACCGATGACAAAGGGAACACCGTATGTTGTTATGTGGTTTGACCGATAAAGATCTTCGTAGAATATGTAGGAGCCAATATGAGCATCCAGGTTCCGCTATTGGTTATTAATCGGAGATGTGTCTTGATCATGTCTACATAGCTCTCGAACCCGTAGGGTCCACACGCTTAATGTTCGATGACGATTTGTATTATGAGTTATGTGTTTTGATGACCGAAGTTTGTTCGGAGTCCCGGATGAGATCACGGATGTGGCAAGGAGTCTCTAAATGGTCGAGACGTAAAGATAGATACATTGGAAGGCTATATTCGGACATCAGAATGGTTCTGAGTGATTCAAGTATTTTTCGGACTACCGAAGAGTTACGGGAATTCGTCGGGGGAACTTAATGGGCCTTATTGGGCTTTAGTGGAGAGAGGGAAGAAGGCCCACGAGGTGGCGCGCGCCTCCCCCTTGCCCAAACCGAATTGGACAAGGGGTGGGGGCGCCCCCCCTTTCCTTCTTCCTCTCCCTCCTTTCCTTCTTTCCTAGTCCGAAAAGGAAATGGAATCCTACTAGGACTTGGGAGTCCTAGTAGGACTCCCTACACTTGGCTCGTCCCTAGGAGGGCCGGCCTCTCTCCCTCCCTCCTTTATATACGTGGGAAGGGGGGCACCCCAAAGACACACAAGTTTCTCTTAACCGTGTGCGGTGCCCCCTCCACAGTTACACACCTCAATCATACCATCGTAGTGCTTAGGCGAAGCCCTGCGCCAATAGTATCATCATCACCGTCCCCACACCGTCGTGCTGATGGAACTCACCCTCGTCCTCAACCGGATCAAGAGCACGAGGGACGTCATCGAGCTGAACGTGTGCTGAACGCGGAGGTGTCGTACGTTCGGTACTTGATCGGTTGGATCGCGAAGAAGTTCGACTACATCAACCGCGTTATTGAAACGCTTCCACTTTCGGTCTACGAGGGTACGTGGACACACTCTCCCCTCTCGTTGCTATGCATATCCTAGATAGATCTTGCGTGATCGTAGGAAATTTTTGAAATTACTACGTTTTCCAACGGGAATATCATCGTTTTGTATGTCGTTAACTTGGTGAAGGTATTGACTCGATGTTTCACTTCGGGGGTGATAGCATCCGATGTTTATTGGTTCAACCTGATAACATCAATTCTTTTTTAGGCAGATTGTGGTCCATGGTATAAGCTTTTTGTGCGACTAAGAACGTGTTGTGTGAATGGTCCAAAGCTGATGACATCACATTTTTCTTTCTGATATTGACATGGAAGATTATTTTTAATTATATCATAGTTGTGTGCACGGGACAGTGGAATCGGAAGTCCGAAGTCGCATAGTAAATCCCATGTCGTAGTGAAAGCTCACTTCTATGAGTGCTAGTGGCACGGGTGTGCGCGTACCTGGTGTACGTCCCTACTGCGTCCTAAACAATAGAGCAAAAGTGCAGTCTTATCTGCTACACCGGTGTACTGTGGATGTTCAAGGTGTGTGTCCCCGCCGTATCCAAAAGAGCAAAAGTGTGCACTTTGTTTCCATGGCTATGAAAGGATCTGCCATGACATCCTTCATAGCATCATGACTGGAGCTGGCCTGGATTGCTCTTTACACATTTCTGGATATCTTGTAATCCCTATGGGGAGTTTATTATCGTACTTGAGTGCTTAAGATGACGGTGCATGCGCTAAAGAAGCCAGTGGCCAATAGTTTATTATTAGCAGTAGTGGTGGAGGTTCTCTCGGTTTTGTTTATGTGCTCTTTCTTGGTATATCTTGTACCCGAGGTTCTGGATGCCAGTGCATATTGAGGTATCGTAGATTGATGTGATTAACCGCATCACTCCTAGGCGCTGCTTTAGCCGTGAGATTCGTAGGATGCTGAGATGTTTGTACACGATCCACAACAGAGAGAATTCTTTAGGTTATCCACCCCTTCGATTTGCACTTGTACCTCAGTTGCACACTGTTAGTGCTAAGCAGCTAAGTTATTGCATTGCATGGATAGATAGAGGCGGGCACGAGGAGTGCGCTCACCAAGATAACGGATGACGAAGGCATGGATAAACCTATCTTGTAGTAAAAGTTGACGTTTAGTCTGTGTGCATGTGTATTACGTTGTACGGGTCCCCACTACCCAATAAAAAAGGCTGAAACCATAATTGCATATTTATTAGCAATGCCTAATTGAGATGAAAGTGCTACCTTGGAACGAGCTACTTAACCGGTTGAATAGCGTTCATCTCATGGAGGTCGGGCGAGTTTTGTGATAACCTTCTCATAATGACACATTCTTGGTTAGATCATAACTTGGAGTTATGTAAATTAAATGTACATCTATATGCAAAGTTTTCATTTTAATATAAAAAAAATCTGCGATGATAGGTTTGTGGTGCGATTGAGAAGAAAATAACATCAGATTTTTCTTTACTAATATTGATGCTTAGCATTATTTTCAATAATGTTATAGTTGTTTGTATGGTACGTCAGATCGCTGCACCGAAGTAAATGAAACCCTCTGTCCTAGTGAAAGCTCATGTATCATAGTTGTGAGCCCTAGTGGTACAATGTACGTGATATCTGACCTTACCATGTCATAAACAATGGAGCAAAAGCGCGATGTTATCTACTACTGCAACGGAAGAGGGTGGGTTTACGTGGTGCACGTCCCCATTGTATCCGAAGGGAAAGAACAAAAGCGTGAGCTTTGTTTCCTTGGCTACGAAATGATCTACCATAGCAATCGCGGCTTGACGTTGATGTGGATTGCTTTTCTTACATATTTCTTGAGTGCTTAAGATGACAAGTAGTCAAGTGGGCAGTACTAAATCACACGGTGATTGATAGTAGTTAGTAGTAGTAGTGCCCTGGTTTGTTTATTTGCAGTTTCGTAGTATCTTGTAGACAAGGTTGATTGTAAGATGATTGGCCGAGAGATTGGGAGGATACTAATGAGTTTTCTAAATGATCCAGAACAGATTGAGTTGTTTAGTTTATCCATCATGTAAAGTTGCGTCAAGCAGTTAGGGCATCTCCAACGTTGAACCGTAAATGGACATCACAAATGTCCGTTTTTTATGTCGGGAGGTGATCCACAGACGTGGTGTGTTACTTACCATGTTATAAACAATGGAGCAAAAACACGATGTTATCTACTACTGCATTAGAAGAGGGTGGGCTTATGTGGTGCATGTCCCCACTGTATCCGAAGGGAAAAGAGCAAAAGCGTGAGCTTTCTTTCCTTGGCTACAAATTTATATTTTACTCCGCTAAGTTTAAGGGATCGGCTAGAACCGATCAAAACTTAGTGAAGTATTAATAATCCACTGATGTTTATTCGGCTGGATACTCTACTATTTTTTAGAGGATAGGTTAGAAATGCCCATAAGAAATACTCCTATAGAAGATAAGATGTAATGTACTCTATTCATGCAAAATCTTTGGGTGAAGGCAATCCGTTAGAAGTTGCATCCAGGCAGTGCAATTCTCACGTGGCTCCTTTTCTAAAAAAAATCTCATGTGGCTGAAAAGCTGATCGTAAGGTTGGTCGTAGTGGAAAGTAGTGGGCAGTGTTACATGTGTGGTAATATAGATGTGTTTATTTATTATTTTATAGATATATTTTGCATCGGAAAGCGCTATGTGATGGTAACATATTATCTACCTATCTCCTCATTAACTATTTACCATCTCACCATTTTTTCTTATGTGACATCTATTAGGCTAGTCATAGTGGAGAGTAACTTAGACTAGTAACTTACATATGTTAATAGTGTATGTTACTACCTTCATAGTGCGTACTGTCATATGTGTGGTAACATAGATGCCTTCATTTATTACTTTGTAGACTCATTATGCATTGGGAAGCGCTCTATGATGGTAACATATTATGTTACTCTATTTGCCTCTCTCCTCATTAACTACTTGTCACATCACCATTTTTGCTTATGTGGCATCTATGTTACTACCTATGTTACTTCCACTATAACCAGCCTTACTAGTACTATTTATGTTACTCCCACTATGACCAGCCTAACTGAGCAGCAAACATGAGCTTCCGCTATCACTGCCACGTGGCAGTGGCTGTCTACCCTAGAGACCGCAGAGAAACGAGCGGACCAAGCAGCAATGAGAAGACTAGAGTGCTCAGTCGCACTCGCACGAACATCAGCTCGGCGATTCCATCCAATTCCATGTTTTGAATATGCCAGATAGAGAAAGTATGGTAGAAACTAGCGAAAAAGTTTTGGCAAAATCAGGAATTTATAAGACTTCAGTCACAAACTCGACTAACAGGCCAAAATTTCTTTCCTACAAATTATATACAGAGTCTAAAGCACCTCCCCATCTGCCTATGATGCGACAGTCTAACTTGCGCGGGAAACGCCATTGTGTTGGTTCACTCGCACTCGGGAATGGCGGTCAGATCTAGCGCGAAGCGCGGCTGCATCCTCCCGGCACTCTTCACGCGTACCACTGGCCGCCTCTTCGCTGCCAGCGCCGGCACGGTCTTGTAAGCGATGGTCTCGTCCACCTCCTGGGGTGGGGCGAAAACGAGCGGCACCACAAGCCGGCTCGTCTCCCTCGTCCGCGGCCGGCGGACGAGGCGGCGTTCGCCTTGTTATGATACTGAACCTCATGCCCTATCGAGTATCTTATCCCATCTTAAAGTTGGTTTATTCGGCAGCCGCAAATGCTACTCATTATAGGGATTTCGACAAAGCGAATTTATTTATTACTAAAGCCGAAGTCAGTAGGAGTACTATTATGAAGAAATTCGGACCTCGAGCTCGAGGACGTAGTTTCCTCATAAAGAAAAGCATGTGTCATATAACAATTGTACTAAATATAGTAAAGAAATCTAAATAACCTTTAGATCCATCTAAGATTTCGATTCCCAGTAAAAATATATTATAAAATAGAAAAATATGGGACAAAAAATAAATCCACTCGGTTTCAGACTTGGTACAACCCAAAAACACCATTCCTTTTGGTTCGCACACCCGAAAAATTATTCGGAAGGTCTATAAGAAGATAAAAAAATAAGGGATTTAACGAGTGCCGCGGACGCCCGGACGGCGAGAGCGGCGAGGTCCTCGTGCCGGAGGCCGTTCCGTTGAGCCTCAGCGGGGAGCACGAAGTATATCTGCCCCGGGCGGAGCTCCACGGCGGCCACGGGGCCATCGAACCCCATCTCGTCGGCGTCGCACAGGAACCAACCGGCGTCCCCAGCCACCGAGTCCTCGAGCGCCTGGCCCGCTGTGGCCGGGCGCGGGTACTCCCGCAGCTCCCCCGTTGGCAGCAGTACCATAGGCGTCGAGGCAGGCTGCCCCTTTGCCCGCACCACCACCGCCGCCACCTAGCAGAGCCCCATTGTCACTCTTGCGTCTGATTTTAGGCTGGAGCTGCGTCGGTGGTGATCTTGTGATGTTGTGTGAGCGTTGGGTTGGGAGATGGCGGTGGAGGAGAAGGCTTGGTCGGCAGTTATATATAGGAGGAGGAATATGACGTTTGGCAGGGGCCAGGGCAGCATATGTATGCGTGGACTCTGATATTTTGCTAACAAAATTGTATTTGTATTTGTATCCAGAGGTGGGTGTGCTCATTGTATTTGTATCCATCTCATGCTTCATTTTGAGCTAACAAAATTCACCACTTGTCGAAAACAAAATATATTCGTCATATGTAACTACAGCAGTTATCATAATCTGAAATGGATAGCTAGTTAGAGTGCTAAACTTACACTAGTCTTGTGCTCCAACTTGGGCAAAACAAGCCACCACGTCCTGGCTCAGAGTATGTGTTCATACTCAAAATTCAGTGGGAAAAAAACTCAATAAAACTAGTGCATACTGTGTGAGAGTGATTTTCTATTATGCATGTTATTCCGTTCATGCATGCATCACGGCATTATTTGAGATTTGCGCTACATTTTTTTTGGCAAATTTTACCGTGTTTCAAAGTACTAGATAATGTTTTCATTGGGTTATTTCTTGTTTCAATCTGCATCGTCATGTTTCATGTGTACCAGCAAATCCACGCTAAAACAAATGCACTCATACTTATTGGTGCACAAAGAATTGTTATGATACACCATGAAAAAACACAAAACCAATGAAAAATCATGTAACACTAGAAAACAAAACAAACTTTGCCACAAACCAAAAACATTGTACAAATCTTAAAGTACATACAGAAGATGGATACACACATGAGTGAATATAATTTTTGTTGAGTAAATTAGCAATTTCTTGATTAATTTAATCCAAATATAAAGCATGAGCATGATATTGACAGTATTAACGATATACTGATATTTGATCACGTAAGCGATAGGGCAAAGGTGCAGTCTTATCTGCTACAACGCCAAATATAATCCAAAGTTAAAACGTACTTCTATGAGTGCTAGTGGCATGGATGTGCGCATACCTGTTGTACGTCCCTACCACGTCCTAAACAACAGAGCAAAAGTGCAGTCTTATCTGCTACAACGGTATAGTGTGGATGTCCGTAGTGTCTGTCCCCACCGTATCCAAAACAAAAAGAGCAAAGTGTGCGCTTTGTTTCCGTGGCTATGAAATTAAGGATCTGCCACGACATCCTTCATAGTATCATGGTTGTGGCTGACCTGATTGCTCTTTACACATTTCTTGATATCATGTAATCCCTACGGTGAGTTTATTATCGTACTTGAGTGGTTAAGATGACAGTGCATGCGCTAAATAAGCTAGTGGTCAATAGTTAATTAGTAGTATACTGAAGTAGTGGCAGGAGTAGTAGTAGTGCTCTTTGTTTTATTTATGTGCTCTTTCTTGGTATATCTTGTACATGGATTCTGAATCCAAGTGCGCATTGAGGTATCCTAGATTGATGTGATTAACCACATCACTCTTAGGGGCTGCTTTAACAGGGTGATTCGGAGGATGTTCACATGTTTTGAACACGATCCAGAACAGAGAGAATTCTGTAGGTTATCCACCCCATAAATTTGCGCCAAGCGAGCATACCTCAGTTGCACACTGCTGCTGCATCAGCTGAGTTGTTGCATGGATAGATAGCGGCACGCACAGAGAGTGCGCTCACCAAGATAACCGATGATGAAGGCATGGGTAAGGCCAGGATAACATATATGATAGTGAAAGTTCACGTCTAGTGTGTTTATGTGTATTATGTTATAGAACGCGTCCCTACTGCCCACTAAAAAAGGGCGAAACCATAAACCGAATATTTATTAGCAATGTCTAATTGAACTGAAATTGGTACCTTGGGACGAGCTACTTAAGCGGTTGAATAATGTTCATCTCATGGAGGTCGGGACGACTTCTGTGGGAACCTTCTCATAACGGCACACTCCTGGTTAGGTCTTAACCTGAGTTGTGTAAACTAAAAGTTCCTCTAAAAATCCCAATATTTTGTTGGTTTTTAAGTAAGGGCTTCGTTGTCATAAAAATAAATAATCTGCGACGTAGGTTTGTGGTGCGGTTGAGAACAAAATGACATCAGATTTTTCTTTACAAGTATTGATGCTTAGCGTTATTTTCAATAATGTCTTAGTTTTTTTGGCCGGACAATAATGTCTTTAGTTTTATGTACCGAACATCAGATCGCTGGACCAAAGTCCATGAAACCCTCTATCCTAGTGAAAACTCATGGACCACAATTGTGAGTGCTAGTGGCGCGAGTGGTGCTGGTACGTGGTGTGTGACCTTACCATGTCATAAACAATGGAGCAAAAGCGCTATGTTATCTACTACTGCAATAGAAGAGTGGGTTTACGTGGTGCGCGTCTCCACTGTATCCAAAGGGAAAAGAGCAAATGCTCTATTTCCTTGGCTACAAAATGATCTGCCACGACATCGTGGCTGATGCTGATGTGGATTGCTTTTCATACATATTTCCTTGAGTGCTTAAGATGACAAGTAGTCAAGTGGATGGTACTAAATCACACTGTGATTGATAGTAGTTAGTAGCGGCAGTGCCATGTTTTGTTTATTTGCAGTTTCCTGGTATCTTGTAGCCATGGTTGATCGTAAGCTGATTGGCCGAGAGATTGGGAGCATACTAATGAGTTTTCTAAATGATCCAAAACAGAGTGAGTTGTTTAGTTTATCCATCCTGTAAAGTTGTGTCAAGCCGTTATGGCATCTCCAATGCTGACCAGTAAATGGATATTGTAAATGTCTGTTTTTATGTCCGGACGTGATCCACAGACATGATGCGGGAGCCGGTGATCCAACGCTATTCCCATATTAATCCAGTTGGAAAGTAGAAAAGAGAGGAGGACGACGTAGTTACTTTCTGTTGGTCAAGTGAATGTTCAGACTCTAGCAAAGCTTCCCCAAGTTTGTTGTTAGGATACCGAAATCCGTACATCCAGACTGCTAAGCGGACATCTAAGGGTCCCTGTTGGATACCAAAAGTGGTCCGAACATTACAGTTTGAACGTATAGAGGAGTTTTGAGGGTCCACTTTAAAGATGCACTTAGACATCAGACTCTGAAGTGCACATAACAAAATAGTATGTTGGTCTCCAGTCTAGCCATTTGGCTCTCGGGCTCATCTGCACCCATGGTGAACATTAAATTCAAAACAAATACTAGAAATTATTTAAAAAAATGCATGGAAGATGCTTAGGTGCGTTAGGTCTGCTTCAATTTCAGCTCATTTCGCCATCTGAGTAGCTCTTGGCAAAAAGGATAAATTTAGGGTCTGTGAAATAGTTTACTATTCATGTACTGTTCTGACCCAATTTATTTTCTTTTGCTGAGAGCTACTAATATGTCAAATGAGCTGAAATTTAGAGCGAACCTCATGCGCACCAAATCATCTTCCATGTTAAATAAATTTGAATTTTTTAGAATTTTGTTAGTATTTCTTTTTAATTTCCTTTTAACCGGGTGCAGAAGAGCCCGGAATCAGAGATGGATATTCGGTTGGTATCTGCATACTTTTCAATAGCGATTTATAACATAGTTACTTGGATACTGGCTAATATCTTCCTTATTATCATAAATATAAACAGTAGCAAATATCTTGCTCTAAACATAATGTTATTTTTTAAATGATTCAGAGCAGGGTTAATATATTCTCCTGTGGTATATCTGCCCTTTAACAGTTTGTTTTTTTAAGCTCTTCAGAAAAAGAGAACAAATATTAGTTCCTTAACGGTTCGTAAGAGTTGTTTGACTTTTCCTTCCAGTAAAGATGCACCAAGCAAGCGGTGCTCTTCTAGTCTACCACTCACATTGGCCAACATATATGATATTCATTTATTTTATTTTATTTGCTATTGGTGTCATCAGTGAATGGAGGTGGTGGATATGGTTTTTCCTATATGTATGTAGCAGATTATGCATTACCCATGCATCATGTCGATGAGATATTATTCTGTTTTACATAGTGTTATGTATAGTCAGCTATATCTTGTTGTTATTTCATTGTACTTTGGTAATCCTCCCCACCTGCGTTGATAGGCCCGAGGAAAGAAGATGCAAATATCTTATTTCAGCCCACACATTATATAGTTATTTCATTTTTAGACAATTCACACAGAGTTATAGGGACACGGAGTTTCTTAGCCCGAGCTCATATGAGCTCGGGTGAACAGTCAAATTGATTTTTTTAAAAGAACTCAAAAAATTCTAAATAGCTTTCGGTGATAGTCTGAGATCTGAAGAGAGATGAAGTTGCATCCACTGGGCAGTAGTACAATTCTCATCTCATGTTTTTTTCTTTTTTTTTGAAAAGGGGTTTTACCCCAGCCTCTGCATCAGAAAGATGTATACGGCTCATATTATTAAACATAATTCAGTACCAAAGTTTCCAAGTCTCAAAGTAAGAAATAAAACAAAACGCTCATAAGAGCCATATCGAAAGCCACAACCGGCTGGCAAATAAAATAGGAGCACTACATGCCTATCCTACTACATGACAGCCATCCAAACCGGTTGAAAATAATCCGAGCTACCATCTCCCATCGGGTAGACGCAGTAGCCAAACGCCCCCGGCCTCCGTCGGATCAATGCTGTGGCCCTGAAGATAACCCGCAAAAAATGAATGTTCGATGTTCTGTTAAAAATCAAATCATTTCTGGCTGAAAAGATGATGATAACTCACATGAGCTCCCGATTCGAGCAAACCGGCAAAGTAAGCAATGTGTGCCGCTATCACTGCCACGTGGCAGTGGTCGTGCGCCAGCATGCGCGAGAGAGATCGCATAGAAACGAGCGAACGGAGCAGCAATGAGAAGACAGAGTGCTCTGTGAACCAGAGGAGATGTTTTGGCAAAATCAGGAATTTATTCCCATTAATTTTGTTGTCTCCGTCGTAGCGCGTGTTCAAACACAAACTCGACTAACAGGCCAAAATTTCGTTCCTACAAATTACAGAGTCTAATCCACCTCCCCCATCTGCCTATACTTTGCACCGGAAATGCCATTGTGTTGGTTCACTCGCACTCGGGAATGGCGCTCAGATCGGGTGCGAACCGGGGCTTCATCCTCCCTGCACTCTTCGCACGCGCCACCGGCCGCCTCTTCGCTGCCAGCGCCGCCACGGTCTTGTAAGCCACGGTCTCCTGCGGTGGAGCGAAAACGAGCGGGGCTACCGAGCCGGCGCGCCTCCGTCGTCGTCCGGCGGACAAGGCGGTGTTGGCCTTATTGACGAGCGCCGCGGATGCACTGACAGCGAGAGCGGCGAGGTCCTCGCGCCGGAGGCCGTTCTGTCGAGCCTCAGCGGGGAGCACGAAGTATATCTGCTCCGGGCGGAGCTCCTCGGCCTGGGGCATGGCTGCCACGCGGCCATCGAACGCCATCTCGTCGGCGTCGCACAAGAACCAGCCGGCGTCCCCAGCCACCAAGTCGTCGAGCGCCTGGCCCGCTGTGGCCGGCCGCGAGTACTCCCGCAGCTCACCCGTTGGCAGCAGTACTATAGCCGTCGAGGCAGGCTGCCCCTTTGCCCGCGCCGCCGCCGCCACCGCGCTGCCGGTAGACCTGCAGAGCCCCATTGTCACTCTTGCGTCTGATTTTAGGTTGGAGCTGCGACTGTGGTGATCTTTGTGATGTTGTCTGAGCTTTGGGTTGGGAGACGGCGATGGAGGAAGAGGCTTGGAGGGACAGCTATATATAGGAGGAGGAATATATATGACAAAATGGCGTTTGGCAGCGTATATATGGCTGGACTGGGAGTGGAAGCTGAGTGTACGTGGTGAATACGTACGTAAAATAGGCAGACGGGACCAAAGACAAGAAAAGAAAAGAAAAAAGTCAGGCCAGTAGTATATGGTGTGCAGTTTCGTTCGGTCTGGCGCCTCCCACGACTGAACGTGCGGCAGTTATCGGTGTCCTTTTTTTATCTGTCTATATTTCTGTTTTGGTATATATATGGTGTGAATCCATCTATCCACCATTCTTTTATCTTTCGTAACCATATACATACGTCATGTAACCACAGTAGTTATCATAATCTGAAATGAATAGCTAGATAGATTGCTAAACTTACACTAGCCTTGTGCTCCAACTTGAGCAAAATAAGCCACTGCGTCCTGGCTCAGAGTATGCCTTCTTACTCAAAATTCAATGAAAAAAATAACAAAAAAACTAGTGCATACATGTGGGAGAGTGATTGTCTATTATGCATGTTATTCCGTTCATGCATGCATCACGTCATTACTTTGAGATTTGTGCTACTTTTTTTTCCAGCAAATTTTACCGTGTTCCAAAGTACTAGATACTGTTTTCATTGGGTTATTTCTTGTTTCAATCTGCATCGTCGTGTTTCATGTGTACCAGCAAATCCGCTCTAAAACAAATGCACTCATACTTATTGCTGCACAAGAAACATTATGATACACTACGAAAAAAACAAAACCCAATGAAAATCATGTAAAGAACAAAACAAACCTTGCGACAAAACCAAAAGCATGGCACAAATCTCAAAGAACTGACCGACTATTGGCAACACCGGTGGAAAAAAAATCAACAAAACCGAAAGCGGAGGATGTGAGGTGGAGAGATAGGAGGAAATAAATGATGGACGACACAACCATAAGTATTATTTAGGTGCGCAAAAAAAATTAGGTGAAATATTTTTTTTTTAAGTTGGAGAAAAAAGGGAGTTGATGGTGACGCTATATCGCCTCCCCTCTTGTTATACGAGACATGTTGGGTATAAGTGAAAAAATGGTAGGTTTTCATTTTTCAATGTATAATTTAAGATGTATGCCACTCTATCATTTACAAATATATGACCATATATGACACAAAAAATTAGGTGTACCATGGTAGGAAAGTGGGTAGGTACGTTTTTGAGCGCGTGATTCAAGATATATTGCCTTCGATCATTTGCATGTATATCCATGTATGATCACACAGAAATTATGAATTTCACGGTAAAAAGAGGAAATTAGTAATGTGTTATTGGCTATTTAATGATGATTAATTGCTAGTATAATTTTCACGAGTCAACCTACGGGTGGATGGTTATGAGGAGGTGGTATACATCCTACCAGGGTTCAAGTCCTAGACTTAGACACCGGTGCTTGCATTTTCCTGGATTAGTTTCAGAACTTCCGGCGATGTGCATTCAGTTAGAGGTTACCTTCTCGTCAAATACAAAGGTTTTTGTGGTGACTTAGTCAATCTCAAGATGATGTGCCGGCTCAATCTCTTAAAGGTGCTCATAAGGGTAGGGGGTGTGTGCGTGCGTTCATAAGGGTGAGCATATGTGCGTATGTATGAGCGTTTACGTCTGTGTTAAAAAAAGCAAGTTGCTAATATCTTCTGCACGAACGAGGGTTAAAAATACGACATGATTGTGAACTTGAATTAGCAGCATATGTGTGTTCTTCATTTCAACTAGTAAAGTAGGGTATAATACCTTACTAGCAAGACCAACTCCTTTGGTAATTCCATCAATAACAAGATTATCAAAAAAACTCTTAGTTCATTAACCCTCTTATACTGAGGGTAAAGACCCTAGTATAGAAAATATCTATATAACCACAATTATTTGACCAATATATTACTTGCTAAAGGAAATAGTCTTTTTTATCATTTTCCTTTGTAAAAAGAGTTTCTTAAATCCAAATTATGAAAAATGAATAAGTGGGTTCTTCTCCACGTGCCACTAGGGAGACTAGATTGCATCTACTCCACTCATCGTCGCCATGGCGCGCCACCGAGGAAACTGCCGGTAGTGGCAGGGAAGCCCTTTCGAGTTGTGGTGCCCTGGTGGGGCACATGATATGGCGGGGAGGGTAGAATGCTTCTCATGCTACCATGTGTGCATTGGCGGCTACAACGGTTGCTCCGGCAAATTCTCCTTCGACACAAGCAACGTAGGACTTATCCGCGCCACGAGCCAGCTAAAAGACGTGAGTAGAAAACAAGCATTATCAGCGGCCACCGGAGGCGGTAGTAACCAAGTTGATCAAAGCCGCTTGTAATATATCAAGCGCGGGCGGTTTACATTACTATAGATAGATCCAGAGGCAGCTAGAACAACAAAACTGCCAGGAAGAAACATTAGAGTCGGTTGCTAATTTGTAACCGCCTA
>NC_057795.1:688560635-688579770 GCF_018294505.1 Triticum aestivum
GCTACTCCATTTTCCCTACCATTTTGCCTTGCCCTCCCCATTCCATGGGCAAACCCATGCACCCATCCCTCATGGCACTCCACCCTTCCGCGGCGGCACGGTGGTCATCCACCCATCCGAGAAGGCGCGGTGGGTGGAAGATCTGCCCGTCCATGGCAACCATGTGGCCGTTCCGCTCATTCACGACGAGGTGGCTGATCAGCCCATCTCAGGCAGCGCGGTGGCACATCCACCAATCCACAGTGGCACGGTGGATGATCTTCCCATCCGAGGTGGCGCAATGGAAGCTCCACCCATCCGCGGTGTCACGGTGGCAGATCTGCCCTTTGGCGCCTGCCCGATGGTGCAGTGGCAGATCCGCCAATTGGAAGCTGCCTGGCGACGCGGTGGCTCTGCGTGGATTGGATTGTCGCCGCTGCAGGCCTCTATAGAGGTCTCCGAATCTCCGACATGGTGAGCTCATAAATGTTTCACCATATATTATATAATTATGTGTGTTTAGTTGTTGCTTCTAGGGTTTGCGAATGTATGTTTGTAGGATTAGTTGTTGCTTACATAAATATGTTTCGCCATGGATTATATATTTTTGTATGTTTACTTGCTACTTCTAGGGTTGGCGATTGTATGCTTATATCATTTTGTATGATTAGTTGCTGGTTATATAATTATCTTTAACCATGATTTATATATTTCTGTGTGTTTAGTTGCTGCTTCTAGAGTTGGCACCTATACGCTTATGTTTATCTCAATGTTTCCTTTAAATTTCATTCTCGTGACTGGTTAAGAAATGAAATGACAACCCCCATAGAATTGTATGAGAAGTGTTGAATAGTAGTTCTATGTGAATTTTGGTATCATGACTGATTACAAAATGGAATGGGTGCTCATGAAGATCTTGGAGGTCGTTAGAAATACACATTGGTCTCTAGGCATCCGCGTGTTGGAGACGGTTTACCAAAAAAAAAAACGCGTACACGCCTGCGCTGTTTCAAGTATTAACAACACGTGCTTTGAGGCGTAACCGGGAACCGCCTCCGTCCCATCTACCAAAAATGTCTGCAATGCTCGTGTTTCTACAAGTGAGATGCTCTGGCTGGCCATGCTTGTAAAGAGGGTAGTTGACGACATGTAAGATTTGGTTCAAGCAATATCACCGCCATGTATGTCGTTAACTTGGTGAAGGTGTTGACTCGATGTTTCAATTCGGGGGTGATAGCATCCGATGTTTATTGGTTCAACCTGACAACATCAATTCTTTGTTAGGCAGATTGTGTTCCATGATGATAAGCTTTTTGTGTGACTAAGAACGTGTTGGTGTGTGAATGGTCCAAAGCTGATGACATCACATTTTTCTTTCTGATATTGACATGGAAGATTATTTTTAATTATATCATAGTTGTACGCACGGGACGGTGGAATCAGAAGTCCGAAGTCACGTAATAAATCCCATGTCGTAGTGAAAGCTCACTTCTATGAGTGCTAGTGGCACGGGTGTGCGCGTACCTGGTGTACGTCCCTACTGCGTCCTAAACAATAGAGCAAAAGTGCCGTCTTATCTGGTACACCGTTGTAGTGTGGATGTTCATGTTGTGTGTCCCCACCGTATCCAAAAGAGCAAAAGTGTGCACTTTGTTTCCATGGCTATGAAAGGATCTGCCATGACGTCCTTCATAGCATCATGACTGGAGCTGACCTGGATTGCTCTTTACACATTTCTTGATATCTTGTAATCCCCGTGGGGAGTTTATTATCGTACTTGAGTGCTTAAGATGACGGTGCATGCGCTAAAGAAGCCAGTGGTCAATAGTTTATTATTAGTAGTAGTGGTGGCGGTTCTCTCTGTTTTGTTTATGTGCTCTTTCTTGGTATATCTTAGATTGATGTGATTAACCTCATCACTCCCAGGCGCTACTTTAGCCGTGAGATTCGTAGGATGCTGAGATGTTTGTACACGTTCCACAACAGAGAGAATTCTTTAGCTTATCCACCGCTTGAATTTGCACTTGTACCTCAGTTGCACACTGTTGCTGCTAAGCAGCTAAGTTATTGCATTGCATGGATAGATAGAGGCGGGCCCGAGGAGTGTGCTCACCAAGATAACGGATGACGAAGGCATGGATAAGCCTATCTTGTAGTAAAAGTTCATGTCCAGTCTGTGTGCATGTGTATTACGTTGTACGGGTCCCTACTGACCAATAAAAACGGCTGAAATCATAATTGCATATTTGTTAGCAATGCCTAATTGAGATGAAAGTGCTACCTTGGAACGAGCTACTTAACCAGTTGAATAATGTTCATCTCATGGAGGTCGGGCGAGTTTTGTGGTAACCTTCTCATGACGACACATTCTTTGTTAGATCATAACTTGGAGTTATGTAAATTAAATGTACATCTATATGCAAGGTTTTCATTTTAATAAAAATAAATAATCTGCAATGATAGGTTTGTGGTGCGATTGAGAAGAAAATGACATCAGATTTTTCTTTACCAATATTGATGCTTAGCATTATTTTCAATAATATTATAGTTGTTCGTATTGTACGTCAGATCGCTGCACCGAAGTCCATGAAACCCTCTGTCCTAGTGAAAGCTCATGTATCATAGTTGTGAGCGCTAGTTGTACGTACGTGATGTCTGACTTTACCATGTCATAAATAAAGTAGCAAAAGCGCGATGTTATCTACTACCGCAACTTAAGAGGGTGGGTTTACGTGGTGCGCGTCCCCACTGTATCCGAAGGGAAAAGAGCAAAAGCGTGAGCTTTCTTTCCGTGGCTACAAAATGATCTGCCATAGCAATCGTGGGTGACGCTAATGTGGATTGCTTTTCTTACATATTTCTTTAGTGCTTCAGATGACGAGTAGTCAAGTGGGCAGTACTAAATCGCACGGTGATTGATAGTAGTTAGTAGCAGTAGTGCTCTATTTTGTTTATTTGCAGTTTCATGGTATCTTGTAGACATGGTTGATTGTAAGATGATTGGCCAAGAGATTGGGAGGATACTAACGAGTTTTCTAAACGATCCAGAACAGAGTGAGTTGTCTAGTTTATCCATCATGTAAAGTTGCGTCAAGCAGTTGGGGCATCTCCAACGCTGACCAGTAAATGGACATCGCAAATGTCCGTTTTTATGTGCGGAGGTGATCCATGGACATGGTGTGTGACTTTACCATGTCACAAACAATGGAGCAAAAGTGCGATGTTATCTACTACTGCAATAGAAGAGGGTGGGTTTATGTGGTGCATGTCCCCACTGTATCCGAAGGGATAAGAGCAATAGCCTGAGCTTTCTTTCCTTGGCTATGAAATGATCTGCCACAACATCATGGCTGACGCTGATGTGGATTGCTTTTCTTACATATTTCTTTAGTGCTTAAGATGACAAGTACTCAAGTGGGCGGTACTAAATCACACGGTGATCGATAGTAGTTAGTAGCAGTACTGCCCTATTTTGTTTATTTGCAGTTTCGTGGTATCTTGTATATAAGGTTCATCGTAAGATGATTGGCAACGAGATTGGGAGGATACTAACGACTTTTCCAAACAATCCAGAACAGAGTGAGCTGTTTAGTTTATCCATCATGTAAAGTTGTGTCAAGCAGTTAGGGCATCTCCAATACTGACCCGTAAATGGACATCGCGAATATCCGTTTTGATGTCCCGAGGTGATCCACAGACGTGGTGTGTGACCTTACCATGTCATAAACAATGGAGGAAAAGTGTGATCTTATCTACTACTCCAACAGAAGAGGGTGGGTTTATGTGATGCATGTCCCCACTGTATCCGAAGGGAAAAGAGCAAAAGCGTGAGCTTTGTTTCCTTGGCTACGAAATGATCTGCCACGACATCGTGGCTGACGCTGATGGGGATTGCTTTTCTTACATACTTCTTGAGTGCTTAAGATGACAAGTAGTCAAGTGGGTTGTACTAAATCACACGGTGATTGATTGTAGTTAGTAGCAGTAGTGCTCTGTTTTGTTTATTTGTAGTTTCATGGTATCTTGCAGACAAGGTTGATCGTAAGCAGATTGGTCGAGAGATTGCGAGGATACTAATGAGTTTTCTAAACGACCCAGAACAGACTGAGTTTTTTAGTTTACATATCCTCTAAAGTTGCACCAAGCAATTAGACCTCAGACTTAGAAAGTGCACCAAAGTAAATAGTATGTTGGTCGGAGTGTACTTGGGTACTGGCTAATATTTTCCTTATTATCATAAATATAAACACTAGCCAATATCATGTTTTGCAAACATCATGCTCTAAATATGATGTTCTTTTTGCATGATTCAGAGTAGAGTTAATATATTCCCCCTGCGGGATCCACACCTGCCTTGATATTCAGAGCAGTGGGCTCCACACCTGCGTTGATAAGCCCGAGGAAAGAAGGGCAAGTATCTTATTTTAGCACACATTATATAGTTATTTCATTTTTAAACGGTTTACAAAGTGTTATTTGACTTGCCTTTCCTATAAAAGTACACCTAACAAATATCGCACTTCTAACAAAATATTCCCTATGACTAATGACATGCATTTGGTACCTCAAATGAACATAGCAGAGGATATGTCCATGGATGGTTGTGCATCGATTGTTAATATTTCGAATATAACTTGGCGATGTTGAATATTATGGACTTTAGCACTTACTAGAAGTGGTTTCCGCGCTTCGGCGCGCTGGTTTTTCCTTTCCACATGTCTGGCGACACGTGGACCATGATGGGGCGGGTCGGACCTAGGCCGTGATGTGATAGACATAGCCTCCTTACTCCATCCGCGAGTGCTTATCTTGTGATACCACACATCATATGATACGTTGATCCTGTACTATCTCGAGCGCGTTGGATCTGTACTGGAAGGACATGACGGAGCAGCCTCCCATTCCACTACATAATATGCATAATGCACCCTAGTCTATCTTGTAATTGAGCAAGAAGTCTTGTTCCCTTCGTCCTGTTCGCCGGTCATGCTCGTTCCCAGCGCGCATGGGGGTGGTTTCACCGCCACTGGCCACCATGATGGCAGCTCCATCCAAGCTTGGTAGCCCCAATAATACACAGCCTATTCATTTCATGCCCGCTTGCCGAGTCCATTGCTCTTGAACTCTCTAAAGTACTGAGAAGGCCGAGGCGACCTCTTTCCACCGCCACCACAGCCGGAGAATGTACGCAACAAGGATCAGGCAAGAGGCAGTGCAATCTTGTTTGTTGCATTCTGGGCCATTTTTCAGTTGTCCGATTTCTTGATTTTACTTTGGTTTTAGCACTGCATGTCGGCGCTGGGGGAGTTGGTGTCGTTTGGGTGATTTCTCTCGGAGCCGCTGGAGTGGGGTACCATGGCGCAAGTCCAAGCTGTGCCGCTGACTACCATGGGACATGTCCAATCATCACCAGAGGCTGAGAAGAATCTATCGGTACATGGCAAGTTATATGTGTCGGTTGCAGCGGTTGGAGCTCGATCTGCATCCTCCAAATGTGTTTGATATGTGCATTGGCGGTTCTCGAACAACCCAGAGTTGTACTCCATGCTTGTCGGCGGTCCATTCCTCGGTAAGTGCAACACATATCGAAGGTGGCGAGATCTATCTGGTTAGTTCATCCTCTAATCTCCTAGTGTTTGTCCAACAATTAATTTTCAGGATATATTTTCGACAAAGGGAATATATTAATATCGAGAAGATAACAATTACACCCAGTATCTAAAACAACAAAATGCACAACTAAACATTGAGGATGCACACAGGCAAAAAGAGAAAAAAAGAAAATAAAAAAAGCCTCTACACAGTGATTAGTCACTCACAATAGCACCACACTAACCACCACCAAAGACAGCACCCGGCAAAAGAGATCCTCCAAAGGTGATGCCTCCAAGAAGAGAATAGAGCACAAGCACCATCCTCACACGATCAATGATCTTAGGTTTTCACCTTGGTGAAAGTCCGAGTTCTAAAAACAATGCCTTCATCAAGTCATTGCCAGGTACAACCAATGAAGGCCAGACCTTGGGTTTTCAACCACGGAATCGAGACTTGGTACTTGAGGAGCACCACCTAGACGGAAGTCCTCCAGTGATGCGGCCCTCACTTGCCGAGGCCGCTACTGCAAGTCACTAAACACAAAGCTCAGTCTTCATCAGATCCAAGGCACCTTTCCGCCCTTTCTTCTGGTGCTTGAATCAAAGCTGCCATGATATTCTCCGCCTCTCTCAATACCAGGGAAATCTAGA
Source organism: Triticum aestivum (assembly GCF_018294505.1). Taxonomy (NCBI): domain Eukaryota; kingdom Viridiplantae; phylum Streptophyta; class Magnoliopsida; order Poales; family Poaceae; genus Triticum; species Triticum aestivum. The sequence goes on from NC_057795.1 coordinate 688,566,860, forward strand.
AGTAGACATGTCCCATGGTATCGACAAAAGCGGAGCTTCGTGCTACACCCACTTAATGTCGCACGGGCAGATGCACGGATGCGCACGGCCGAATCCCATCCAATCCAGAAAACTGGGAGCGTGTTGCGCCTAATCTGTAGAACTCATCATCAGCTAGATCGAAGAGAATGCAAAACAAGTAGATCGTCAGTTTGGCGCCAGAAGACCAATAGGGCAGCCCTCCTTATTGACCCAGATCAGCAGCCCCCATGCCGCCAATCCACGGGACCATGCCTCCCTGATCTCCCCTACCGCCAACTGGAGCCCCAAGGCCGAGCCAGAGTGGTAGGAGAAGGCGATCCGCACCACCCGCGGTTTGCGACAAGGACCGCCAAGACCGTGAGCGAGCACGCACACGATGCAACCACCGCCAACCATCGATGAAGAACACAAGCGCCCTCATGGATCTGGCTGCAACACCGCGCATGCTATCCATTGCCCCTACGCCACTGGTAGCCGCCCACATGAGGTCGCTGAGGTCAGTCTCCAGTTATCGGGATCCCGAGCGCAGAACACATCGATGTACCTCCCGAACCTGCCGCCCTACAAGCCGGAGGCCATTGCGAGAGAGCGCCTCGCTGCCACCGTCGGCCACGCGGTGTCCTCCAGCGGCGGCGCGGTGAGAGGAGGAGGAGGAGGACGAGGAGGAATGGCAACGGTGCGAGTATGGAAGTGCGCCCAAGTCGCCATGGGCTGGGTGATGCGGGGCGATCCAATTTTGAGGATATATGAGATTGTTTTGTGAGTTTTTCTCCACAATGTAACCCTTAATGACATTTGCAAAAAAATGTAGCACTTAATGAGTGGAAGCCCCATGAAAGATTGTACAGAAGTCTTTATGTTCCAATGAATTTTCAGTAGGAAATAAGTTTGAGCACATACAGACACACAAGAATGAGCTTCTTAGTTTGCCAAATTCCTTGGGCGAGTCGTGGGTTAGTTTAGACAGGACCAGAGTGTCAAAACATTTACACTTGATGTGGCTAACTAATTCAAACTCAATGTTCTCTGAAGCTATTCTCAGTTCTGAGCAACTCGGATTAGAAAAGTTTGAAGGCTAAAAGTAAGTTATTCACAGTGTAATAAGCAGATTTATATAGTTGAGAAGATTTGAGGCTGAAGCACCCGATTGTTGTCGGTCACTTGAGAGGAGGCACCCACTAAGTTGTCAAGTCCTTCGCGAGTTTACACGAGTGAGGAGTGCACCGCCAAAGCTCAACAAAACATTTTTTAAATGGTCAAACTATGATGGAGGATCATTTGTCGCTTGGAGTGTGTACATTTCGCTAGAAGGAAGAAACTGCCAAACGGGAGGAAGAAGGCTATCCCATCATCTATCTTAAAGTGGGGGTGGGGGAGGTTGAAGAAAACGATCTGGCTGTTGATTTTACATCCGATGGTCTACAATGATGAACTGGCCCAAAACTAGTTTTCAGATCATATATTATCAGCATGCCGCATCTCCGATCCTCATGTTCTCGCCAAGAGAATAAGATGCAGTTCATTCATCGGACATTGGTCACTTTCTGGAAAAATATCCACTGTAAGATGCAGTTTCTTTCTTCTGTTCAGCTGCAACAATCTTTGCGTTGGCTTCTTCTGCTTCCTTCTCTACCTCCTTTTGCCTCGCCATTCCAATCCTGCTCTCTTGGTGGGCACCAAGTCACTTCTTTTCTTGCTTGTTCCTCTGCCTCTATCTTCTCTCAACAAACCTCTGCTTAGCTACAAAGATATTCAGAAAATTCAGATACAGGGATTTGAGCAGAGTTTTGATTTTTGGGCCAGTAGATTTCCCTATAAGGAAGAAACTGCGGGACGGGAGGAAGAAGCTTGCTGGCGGACTACCCCATCATCTATCTTAGAGTGGGGGTGCACTAGTAGAAAACATGGCATTAGTCCCGGTTTCAGAGGGTCTTTAGTCTCGGTTCTGCAACCGGGACAAAACGATCGGGACTAATGCTTACCTCTTTTAGTTCCGGCTGGCTTACGAACCGGGACAAAAAGAGTTCCACGTGGGCGCTGTGGGGCGCTCATGCAGGAGGACCTTTAGTCCATGTGAAAAACAGTGTAGCGGGAATTCAGAGTCTCGGCTGGTAGAATTTTTTGAAGAAAAAAAATCAGTTGGTAGAATTCAAACAGTGCTTCAGAGTCAGGCCGAACAAAAAAACATACGTGCGGACTGCACTCTCGGATCTCAAGGGCATCCATTCTCGGCACAGAGAAAAGAAAAGAAATAACACATCACTGTATTCATGGTCCTGCACAAACTTCACCTTCCATATACAAATAGTAAAAGAGTTTCATACAGGAACGCACATATACACAAGGCCGAATGAACAACTTCCATCCTAGTCCTAGGTTTGGAAGTAGCTACTCTAATTTCCAGCATACATAATTAACCGTATTGATTTCATAACGACTGCTACTGACATGAATCAACACTTGCCCCTGACGGTAACACAATAACTGTCGAATCTGAACATATGTTCAGGGAAGCCAGGAAAGAAAACAGATGCAGAATCTGTTACTGCAACCAATCACGTCGTTAAATCATATCGGCATGATGCAGAGTACATATCTTGATGAAGACTCGTAGGCCAGATCCACTTCCGGGAAGAACATCCACTCTTAGCATTTATTCTCTGTTTGCCTCTGTTCAACTGCTAACTTCTCTGTTTGCCTCCTCTTCTTCTGCTCTGCTGCAACCTTCTGTTGCCTCTGCGGCTTCTCTTCCCTGCAGCCTTATCTGCTGAATTCTTGCCACTCAACACCTTCTCTTCGATATCTATTCTAGCTACAGGGTATAGTTTTCTTTTCTTTACTTAATATTCTTGCAAATTCTTCTTCTTCTGAAAACCACAGGGCTATTCAGAAAAATCAGTTTAAAAGATATTCCTTCCATCCGAGAAAGCTTGTCCCAATCTTGTCACTTAAATGGATGTATCTAGCACTAACTCAGTGCTAGATACATTCATTTGAGGGACAAGTTTTTCCGGGCAGAGAGAGTAGCAGAAGTGCTCGGACACCAAATCTGCTACACCCTTTTGAAGAAATGGCAAGCATGGGCGTGGATGACGCTCAAGATGACGCTAGGCTGGGACTGGGAGGCGGCGGTCAAACTCAAACTACCTCCTCACCTACTCATACTCACCATGGGCCATCACCCAACGCAAGAGGCCCGTTTTCTCCGTTACTGACCCTTCAGAAAACCGTATGAAAATCTGAAGGCCTCTAGAACCGGGAATAGTGTAACCCTTTCTTTATGGATATTGAGTTTGACGAGGGAGGGAAGCAATCCAAGAAGATGAAACCCATGAGTTGACCTCTCCTCGATTCCACCTTGGGCAATGTTAAACACAATATGTTGTGACCACATCATGTCACGTATGACAGAGTCCAAGAGGCGCGCAGGATCCAGGGAAGATAGGATAGCTAGTTTAAGTTACATGTAATTCTATCTCTCCTTATCTCTTGTAACCAATTCTATCTCTTGTTCTTCAAGTTGTAAACCTTCTGTAATATCTCAACGATGTATGCGCTTCAGGGACGTGCGCCCCTGCCTACAACACGAAGCACGTCGCCTCAGGTCGAGGTAAGACGTTTCCGCCTAACGCACGGGCAACACATCCAGGAACACCAATACAAAAGGCATTTAGAAGTAGCATCTTTTCCTAATCTATACTACTATTAAACAATCAAATAAGAACTTCTTTAAGCACACCCCACAAAGCGTACACAGATCCAATACTACCGCACGATTAGGCCCACTAAAATCAATCTAACGGTTAGCCTTAACCTAAACCATTTTCTGTGTGCACTTAGCAATTTACATTGACTGACCGTACTCCACGTGGAGGAAAATATGAAACTCCACGCCTGGGACATTAGAAAACTAATAATCACGGGTGCATCATATTCTAGGAAACTAAATCAGAGTGCATCCATCCTATTAGGAAACTAATCTCAGACAAATCCATCATATTAAAAAACTTATCTCGGACGCATCCATCCTATTAGGAAGCTAATCGCGAGCCTCCTGCCGCCATCATGCACATCAGTCGAATTTATTTTGTTTCATGACAGAGAAACCATATACCGCTATTTTGCCACATATATTTATTCTTATATACTTGTGCAGGTTCAAATGATCCAACATATCTGCAGTCATCAAACTTGAAGACATACTGTTTAAGGCCTTATTTGCACCGCCTCTTTTTCTTTGCCTGTGGCGCCTCTTTCCTCTAATAATAATAATGAATAACTTTTTCCGGATCAGGTATTACACTGTTACAAATGTATGCTGAAGCTACTCCTTACGACAAGGAAAAAGAGGATGAATGTTTTCTATCTTCACCAGTTTTGTAGCATGTTCCAAAATTTTGGCTCTTTCTTATTTGAGGATTCATCATGTTTTTTATAATTTAGAAGCTGGCCTGAAAGCTTGATAAGGTTAAGCTTGACAAATACTCTGGAATATTGTTCCTTCCATCTTTATTTTTCTTCCTAACTCATTTCAGTTTCTGTACGCACAGAGCGTCTTAAATCATTGTAATTAGTATGGTTGCCAACGCATAAACATATACAAAACCGGATAAATACTTTCTATCATGATAATTATTGGATTTCTTTTAGCCCTTTTACATTTCGATTAGTTCATGTAAATCATCTTTATTTTATATAGAAGTCGTTGTAGTCACATATCATCTTCTATTTCCTATTATCCAGAGTAGGTAGCTATACAATTTTGGCAATCCACACAACCAAAAAATATATATAATTTTATCCAAATTAGTACAAGTATATACTTTGCTGCGCAGATTAGTAGAATAAAATAAGATTCAAGAATTAAGCATGTTGAACAGTATAATTGCACCGTAAGTCAGTTTATACTTTTTTTTCCTGGCTACACTCAAAGAGAAGACTACACTACAAGCCTATATTATCGCATTAATAAATAATTGCTGATTTTATAAATGAGAATATTTTCCTGCGATTACTCTATGAAGCAACATAACCACTATTGTGTCTCACTTTTGAAAATACAATTTGAGCGACATCAAACATTGTGTATCCATTTGATTTATATTTTTAAAAATAATTATTTTTTTATATTATATGAATCTCACCTGGTTTACGTTTGAGACGTGCGTTGCACGTGCATGCTTACTAGTAATAAAGCGATTATCGTTTCTGCCCGCCCGCTCACTGTCGTCACGCTTTTGCTAAAAAGTCCATATGGTTTATGATTATTCTACCCGCAGTCCCTCTTTTAGTGGAGGTCTGAAAACGGTTCATTTTTTTTAAAGAAAAAATTGCGTCTTATCCAGACGCCGGTGCTTCCCTTCCAGCCATGGAGGAGCAGGAGAAGTTGAGGGTCGGGCGGAGCAGGAGAAGTTGATGGGCGGCGCGGCGGAGCAGGAGAAGTTGATGGCGGCGACAGCTTCGGGTGAGCTCGTGGGCGAGCGTACTGCAGGAAAAATCAGGTCCCCGCCGACGACGAGCTTGTTGGAGCCGATGAAGGGACCCGCGCGCGTTGGCCGGCCTTGCTCTGGCGGCGGAGCTCGAGGGCGTGCTGGCTGCTGCACGTGGCGGAGCTGCTGCTCCTCCTTTATCGCTGCGTCGGCCGGTCTTCAGTGGCGGCGGCGCCGGCTTGCTCTGGAGATGAAGCTCGAGGGCGTGCCGGCTGCTGCACGTGGCGAAGCTGCTGCTCCTGCTGTTCCGCTGCCGTCGGCCGGCCTTCAGTGGCGGCGGCTCGAGCTCCTGGGCATGGCCAGCGGCTGCTCCAATTGCTGGGCGCGGTGGCCGGAGCAACACACACCAGTTCTTCCTGCAGCCGTGTCGCCCACGTTCCCGAAAACCACCGTCCACCATGGCCGATGAACCCAGTGCTCTCGAACCCCTCGGCTTGCTCCCGCGGCACCAACATGCTCCTGATCTAGAAGAATTGCCGACGCGTCCAGGCCTCCAGGGTGGGACTGCTCTCCAATACGGACTCCAGGTCATTCTTGGACTGAATGAATTCTAGGTGTTTATTTAGCTGAACTGAATCCCGAGATTTGGACATGCTGTTTTAAGTGATGCAATTAGAAACAGCTAGAAAAAGAGAAATTAGTAGTAACTAGAAAAATGAATACCTGCAGAAGGTCTACAATAGCTGATGAGGCAAGAGCACTAGAGACCCATAAACTTGCGTGGTGCGTGATGGTTTAGTCCAGAAACTTGCAAAAGGTGATCAATTCATCCCTAAATTTGCATTGCACGGGGTGATTTAGTCCACAGCCAATCACATGTTGACATTTGACGCCATGCTGGCCATGTCGTGGCACAGCCGCCCACGTCGGCGCTTTTATGAAAACCCCCTTCACCTTTTTGGAAATCAACGCCAAAAGATTACAGAATACCCCTTTTAAATATGATGGGCCCCTACAACAGATAATCTACTTGGGTTTGTTTTGTATTATATGGCCTCAAAACTAGTTACAGAAATACGATTGGTAGATAATTAAAAATGTATTTTGTGCTAGTTCGGATTAAGAAGAGGCTGCTGGAAAAAATAAACAGATGAACGAGCGGCAGCAGTAAGCTTCGCTATTTGAAAAAAAAACAGTAAGTTCTGATAAATGGATTGATAATACTACTTACTAGCCCAGGGTAAGAGAATAGAGCGTGGATGAAATCAATAGTGTAAAGATAAAATTGATAATCTAAAACATATATGCATGAGTTGCAACTTGAAGCTGTAAGGTGTTGATGCTGAAGCTCCTGGAAATTAAGGGTGCAGAGTGCAAAGGTGTTGTTCCCTTCAAGAACACAAATTTAAGATGGTATTGGAACTCTGGTCATGAATACTCCAGACAGATTAGTTGATGATGATATGTACTAGTACTAGTAGATTGAACAACGCTCATGTACATCATATCAGAACAGAGCATCTACAATCGGGCGCCTCAAACCCGCCTCATATACCCAAACGAGCCGCCCGGTCACTGTCCAGTCACGATTTTTTGATTCAGACGGACTCCTTAAACGGGCCTCAAACGCCCAGGCTGACTGGCACCCCTCATATCTGATGGATTATGGATGGGCTCAGGCCCATATAAGACAATAATCCCTAGTTAATCTCTAAGGCCCATGCATGTGTACGGCAAGTGGTGGGAAGTGTAGGAAGTTTAGTCCCATACTGCTACAGTAAGAAGAGTGAGACCTCTTTATAAGGGATGCTCTATCACTTGCTATTGGGAGCTTGAGAATAGGAGATGTACACGCGCGTTCCTCCTCCTCCACCGCCCGCCTCGCCTCGCCTCGTCACGACGCGCGCGCGCCGCGGGTTGCGGGAATGAGCCGAGCCGAAGCTAATTTTTGCCTCTCAGAAATGGTTAATTAATTAACGAGTCGCTTACGGAAGCGCCACTGTCCGAGACGTTGGACCGTGGGCTGTTCGCGGACTCGGTCGTGGGCCTGGCCTAGGCCTATCTACCTGACGGCCTATATAAGAAGGCGCTGGCCAGTGGAGTGAACCCTAACTCAGTTCACTCACTCCCTCCCGTACAACCCTAGCTGTCATCTACTGTTCCTCTCGTTGTGCTGCTTCCGGCAATCCCATCCCGACGACCGCGTGCACGGTTGGTCGGGAGAGCAGGTGCCTCCGGAACCCTGTCTTCGAGATCCTTCCCGGGAGAACGGCAATAAGGTTTTTGGGGAGCGTCTCGACGCGACTGCTCCCGATCCGTCCCGGCTTCATCCGCCTCTGCTTCCACTACTTCCTCTACACCGACTCCATGGCTGACGACGAAGTCGCCAAGAAGAAGGCCTTGGCTGATGCCGAGGCTGCTGCTACCGCCGCCGCGTTGGCTTGGCCAACCGGAGGGTATGACTCGTTCATCCCATATTTGCTCGTTTATGTGCTAGCCGTATATATGTTATTCATAGATGTTTCGGTTCTATGTACTGTATGTGCTCACATGCTTAGGTATCGGTATGAGATGCATACCGTATTTGCCATGCTTACTGTTTACTCGTGGGTTAGATTAGTCGGAAAAGTGCTAATATTTCCAACAATATCCAGCCCAAATATGGGGCCCCCTGGCACGTCCTTCACATCGGACCCGACAGCCCGATCTCACCCAAATTGCACCAAATCCATCCCGAAGACCAGCCGGATCCATTTGCTATCTTGTCGATGGTATCTATCCTCAGTGGGAGGCGTTTGTCAAGACCATGTACGAGCCGCGTGACAATAAACAAAGCCACTTTGCAGCAATGCAGGAAGCGGCTAGGAAGGATGTGGAGAGGGCATTTGGTGTGCTTCAAACTCGTTGGGGAATTGTGCGGAGTGCTGCAATGATGTGGGAATCAGAAACTTTATGGTAGCTGACATGTTGTGTTATTCTGCATAATATGATTATCGAGGATGAGGGTGGTGGTGTAGCCCAAACCCATGATTCGAAGCACCTGGAGAACAAGTTAAAATTCCGGAAGATCAAGATGTGGCTCAGCTAATGAACTTTCTGCAGATGCATCAGAATCTTCGAGATCAGCAGATGCACATGCAACTACTCAATGATCTTGTGAAGCACATGTGGATCCACAATGACAACCAAGGAAACAATGCTTGAGTTTGGAACTTAAAATAAATTTTATATAAATGCTATCTATGCTTCGTATCAATATTTGCTATTTACGCGCGACATTGTCTTATATGATCGACGTGCATGTATTTGTATGGATTTGAGAGTCCGGATTTGAGATATATGGATGCCGGAACGAAAATATGAGAGCCCGTCTGGGTGAGCCCGCGCACGTGTCCGGACGCGTCTGCCGAAAATGTTTTACGCAACCATGGTTCAGCCGAACCTACGCTCGACATCATTGATTTCTAGACACTATTCATGAGGATCCATGCATGGTTGATTAAAAAATGCAGTTGGCATGCATGTCACAGATCCACATATAATAAGATGTTAAATTGTACGGCATAGACCATAGGTTCGGCTGAACAATGGTCCTAAATCACGTCTCTACGTGTCCGCGAGCGTTTGAGAGACCGAATTTATCAAGTCCGGTTATAGATGCTCTAACAAAACATGCAAAGAATGATGTGAAAGCATCTACAAATACCCGTAATTACCATACTTGCCCAGCAACAGCAACATACATCTACCAGCAGCAAAACGCCAGCTCCATCAGAAGCCTCGTACTCAAGGCAACATACTAACGCATTCTTGAAAACCAGAGTAACAAGATCGAGAGAACCATCGTGCTGTACAAACAAGACATGGAAAGGGCAATACTCTCTAAAGCCAAAGTGACAAGATTCGGAGAAGCCATCCTGCTGTACAAACAACGCATGGGCACACATCCAACAGTGCTCCCTCCCACTCGACTTATGAATCAAGCGTCAGGACTCAATATCTGCCCACGCCGATGCATCTCGTCACCGGCGCCCGGCATCGCTGCGAACGTGAAACTGTCCCGGTCAGGAATTCCATCGAATGGGCGCGCGGAGTCCGCCGTGTGGATGAGCCGTACGAGCCGCCGGAGAGAGCGCGAAGTAGACATGGATGGACTGTAATTGTCAGGCTAGGCCTATGTACAGGTCGCATCTGCTTTCCGAAAATAGAGTATCGATCCTACTACCGTCCGCCTAAACCCACCAAAACCTACACGTACAAATCACAGAGGGGAAGGTCTTTTTTGCATAAGTGCCGGGCTGAGCAGCCGTGCCACAACGCTGCCAGCATGGCGCCAAATGTCAGCTTGTGATTGGCTGCGGACTAAATTATCCCGTGCACTGCAAGTTTAGGGATGAGATGTTCACCTTTTGCAAGTTTCTGGACTAAACTATCACACATCTTGCAAGTTTGTGGGTCTCTAGTGCTCTTGCCTCATAGCTGATTGTATTCATTGTAGAAAAAGCATTTAACCTCTTTATAATTTATTAATTGATCCTGGAGCTATGGTGCAGATAGTGGCCATGGTGGATGGATGATATGAGGTGATCTGGGTGCTGCATTTGATGGCCATGATCTGTTTGCTGTAGGCCAACTCCCTGCTTGTGGCCTCTGAAGGTTGGGAAACTATAATTGAAATGTATCTGAAGACATGGTCAGCACGTTTAGGCACTTATGAATTCAAAAATGTTAATTGTTTGTTGTGCACTGAAGTTTTTGTGTTCATAGTACTTCACGCTGATAGCTGATAAGGCATTGTTTTTTGCCAATGTATACATAGAAAAGACATGTAACTGTAGATTTTTGAAAGATAGCTAGCTATTATGCCTCGGCAAGTACTCACACAGATACAATTAGAACTGGGTTTGCTCTTAATTAAGCAGCTCGCTAGACAACTTTTAGGATTTCCCCCAAATCAAAATAATAACCTTGAAGTTCAGATCTTCTACTGAAAGTCTTTTTCTATCTATGAACATCAGGAGACAACTCCCAGTTCCAGTAGACCTATCCGATAGAATTCTCGAAGCTATTAGACATCAACCTCCCAATCAGGTATTGTATTCGCAGCTTAGCGTATTTTTTTACCGAAGTTTGGTGCCTAACTCCCAAACATCTTTTGTCAATGGTAAGAATGTAGATGTTGACAACTTGACATAAATTTTATGCTTTCTGCAAGAAGAGTGGTATCAATATTAATAGAGAAGTAGACATTGTTCGAATTATTCTCGATTATTTGTGTTATGTTAATAGCTGCCTGCTCTGTTCTTAACTGTGTATCCTTGCTCCTTGGTCCCCTGTCAACTATACAAAAGGTAATTTATCAGAATCTTACAGCCTTTTATCTGCACCTGAGCCTATGAGGTTCCTTAGTTTCACCACTGAACATGAAGCCACTCAAGTCTGAAGTCTGAGACGATTGTCGGCGATCGCAGTATGAATTCAGAATTGAGAAAATGATGCACTATCAATAAAATCATTACAACCAGTGTCGATTTGAACCAATTTATGTGCTTACTTCCATGGTGCTACAATATATACAATCCCAATGATTTGTATTCCTTGTGCCATAAAAATTTCTGCCGATGCAACTGTGAGCTCAGGGACAATTTGTTCTATATTTTTATATAGTTGCAATAAAATGCTACGGTTGTGCGTTGGCTTTGCATGTCTGATTAGCTGGCTGATGAATATTGTTACTCAATTAAAATGATCTGGGATTTTTTTCATCAAGGTCAGCAGTTCCATATTTTTATGACCGGGAGTGTACCACTTCATGCATGCACTTTCTTTTATTGTCGATAACACACCCGATGCTTCGTGAAATGTCTGAATGAGAAAGAAAGAAAGATAGACAGATAGATAGATAGATAGAGATAGAGAGTATGTAAGTGATGGAGCATCATGTGGTCTTGACGCACGGGCATTCATATCTACTCCTACTTACTTGAATCTTCTATTCCCAGTTAATTAGAATTTTTTTTATTTGTGGTCATCTCCTAAGTACGCAAATTATTTTTTGTGTTAAAGAGCAGTACGTTCTGTTTTCATTTGTGACGTGAAGGTCAGCAACGTAAAGCTTGCATGCATCTGAAGGCATGTTCCATCCTTGAATATATACTAATATAAAGGCATGTTACAATTGTGGGCAGGTAGAAAATTCAACATTTTATACAAGGACTATGGAGTTAAATTTTGGTTGGTTGCTTTCGACTTTCACCATTTGGCTAGCTCTATCTCTTTCACACCTTTTCCTCTATGACAAAGGGATGAAGCTATTGGTTTTGAAATTTGAAATAAAGGCCTGAAGTTGGCACCAACGCTCCAACGCATATTTGATACATCAAGATTAGCTTTTACATAGCTATTGTTACTGAAAATATGTCAGAGAAGCACTTCCGAATCAATTATCGGTGTTTAAAATATATTTTTAGATATCATGGGGCATATGTAATCCCGGCATCAACTTTTGTGTAGCGCTTGATATATGTTTATAATCATTTGCAAGACTACATTAAGAAAATGATGTGAAATATTTAGATTGGTACGCTGCGAGGAGTGCTCTGGAATGACATGTTTCCTCTCTCTATATTGTCATAGTGGTGGAGGTACATGTAGATCTGACGCCATTTTTATATATTTGCATATATCAATGGTCAAAAAAAAATTCTTCTATTTTCCTACTAACATTTACATACTACTTAGCATTTTAAAAGCTAAAAACAATTTTCTCTGTGCAGACCATGAAGTGATGCATCTCAGACGACAAGCAATGCCATGTTCTCATTGTACTGAAAATACTTAGTTTCCTGGTCAATTTTGTTAGTAATCTATATATAACTATATTTCTTATTGATTTTTCTGTGCAGACCATAAAGGGATGTGCTTTCATAGTTGTTAGTTACCAGTCATGCATTGAGTCTACCAGCGCCAGTTAGCTACTCATGGAAAAAGGGTCCGGTAGTATTTACTTTTTACAATTTCATGTAGCTAGGATGGATAAGAAAAAGCTTGAATTATGCAGTTGATTTGAATGTGGAGTGCATATTTGCTTTAATTAAATATACGCCATTTTTTGTCTCCCGTTGCAACGCATGGGCATCTTTGCTAGTAATTACGTAAAATGATCAAGACAAGAGAGAGTTTAGCCGATTTTAAATGCAAGATTTTAATGCGGCTCTGAACCCAAACCCATTTACAGGCATGCCGCATGCACTTGAAGTGTTGGCAAAAAAAAAAAAAAAACATCTTGAGGCTGGCTACTATTAATGTGTAGTGGGTTTCAGCTGGCACTCATGCACGACCGCTTACTGCTGAACATGACAAAGCAGCGTTCCAGGGTGGTTGCATATTTGCATAAGCGTGATCAAGACAAAGTTGCTTGATGGTTGACAAACCATAACCCATAGTATACAGAAAACAGAG
>NC_057795.1:688580188-688594535 GCF_018294505.1 Triticum aestivum
CAGAAACGGTGGCGCTGACATAGCCGTTGTCAAGATTGTGTCACAGGCTTCAGACAGAGACATATATATATATTGCTTCAGAGAAACAAAAAAAGATGCAAGCAAATGAGTTTCACATCAACAAATTTCTGCTGTGATCTCATAACCAAAAGATCAACAAGGATCACAGACACAAAACTCAACAATATGGACAAAGCCCCAGGTTATGAACATAGGTAATTGCTGCTGTAATTTCGTAACCAACACCTACACCCTACGGAGGCTTGAATCTAAAATCTAAATCATATGTTCGGGAAAGTCAGGAAAGCAAAACAATGGGAAAAGCCAGTACTAGAATGTCAGATCATATCAGGCATGCCGTAAAACATATCTTCAGGAAGATTCATAAAACTGCAATTTTCAGGAAAAACATCCACTATTAGCATTAGCAGCAGCTTCTTTCTCATGTTCAGCTGCTACCCTATTTACCCCATCTTCTAATGCTTCCTTCTCTGCAGCCGAAACCGAAACCTACCATCAAGCCTCTCTCCTTCTTGGCAGTCAGTCGCTCCTTTTCTATCGTGTTCCTTTGGCGCTCTCATCTCAGCAGCGTCCTACTTAGCTTCATGTGCAGCTCCCTTGTTTACAGCAAAAGCCCCTCTTCTGAATCGCCGGCGCTGAGCCCCTCCTCTTTGGAGGTATACTACCTGCAGACTGCACTTGTCAGCAAAACCAGCACAAACTTCACCTTCCACAAAGGAAACCAAATTAAAAGGGGTTTCCCAGCAATCAATAAATGAGAGGAGGGAGAGGCACATAAGAGTCACTCAGATATGAAGAAGACAGAACAGACAAGGTACAAATATAAAGACTCAAACACAAGACTGAAGCAATATATTTGAACAAGTCCCAGGTTTGAATAATCAATCGGCGCGCAGATCATGGGGCGGACTTAATATAGACTAGAATGTAGCCATAAGGTTTATACACACGACTGAATCTTAGAAGCAGCAATAAATGTGCCAGGGCTTGTGAATAACTAACCCAAAACATTACAACGAACGTCAATCATCGACCACTGTCCAGCACCGTAGACCCAAGTGTGGAGCGCCCAGAGTGTCTCCAACTTACAGCAGCAGCCATCGACTGTGGCATCACAAGAAAAGCAGCCAGGGTAGGTTGCGTCGAGCGCTGCCGGACCAAGTTCAACCAGAGTCCGAGGTTCATCGGAGTCTTCCTTCTGATGGCAGCTTCTCTGTCAAGAAGTAAAAAAAGACCAGAAAAACAAACCCTGGCTCACAGTGCAGAACAATAGGAACCAAGTCCCAGATTTGGAACCAGTTCTCAGCATGCATACAAGTACATAATTAACCTCAACCGCTCACAGGACAGAGTAAATGCTAGTGCTAGTAAGAATTGTGTATTAGCAACAATTCTCAGGTCAAATAGGAAAGGTACTGTAGGTTTTGCATCAGGAAAGGAATTGAAGCTTAATGGCGCAATTCAGTGAATCGAATTAGAAACTAAATCTGCTAAGTGGCAAACGAAGTAACTTCTATTACAAAATGTGCTAACCAACAGTCATATTCCCGTACATATTGAATTAGAACTGCTATGTCAAATTGCTTCAGGGATTCCATAACGACTGGCACGAATTAACACTTCCGCGTCACAGTACTACTGTCGACTCTAAAACATATGTTCAGGAAATATCTTCCGGAAGAAACATAGGCCTCTTCCTTTTGTTAAGCTGCTACTATCTTCTTTGGTTCGTTAGGAAGGTGGCTAAATCGCAGGCCGCATAACATGAGCGGAACCTTCTGGATGCCAGTGTTCAATGGAAGGGTGGTTGGGTTGCACCGACAAGGCGTCCCTGAATGCAGACACTATGGCATCATCACCGGAGTTGGGCCCATGCAGTTGAATCTTCTCGAGGCATAACAGGTGCTCCAACCCGACTGGTATATTGCCGTCCCACTTCTTGTCACCGAGACCGAGGGTTCGTAGGTTGGGCATGGCTCCTGCCTCGAACCCCAGGTACACCATAACATCTTCCTCGGACTGAAATTCGAAGTGCTCCACAATCGGGAATAGTCTCGTGCCCAGCATAGCCCTTTTTTTAGGGATTCGTGACGACCGAAAGCTGAATTGGACGAGGGAGGGAAGCTCTCCAAGAAGCTGAACCTCCTCAGTTGACGTCTCCTCCACCTGTAACTCGAGGATGCGAAGGCAATAAAGACCACACATCCATATGGGAACTCTAGGGAAATACCATATAACCCCATGAAATTCCTCGATCTGCCGAAAAGGATTGGATAATGAGCCCAACCGGCTACCTTCAATACATCTTCCAGAGAACCGAATGTAGTTTAGGTTACAAAGCTTTCCAATGGAGCTGGCCAAAGCATCAACTTCTGACTTCTCCAAAGACCTCACATCTATCGTCAGTTCCCTTAGATCAGTCAACATGCCGAGACCAATAATGCCCTTCATCACATTCAAGTTCCTCTCCTTGCTTTTATAGTCAGGCCATATTTCCAAACTGCGCAGTGATTTCATATTCCCTATCCATTCAGGCAGCATGTCCCCGATCTTTATACCAAGATAGAACAAGCGGGGCATGTGGACCATATCTGAGGGGATGCTCATACACCGTGTACGACGTATGTCTAGTGTCTCTAAGTAAACAAGCCTGTGAAGTTCAGCGGGGAGATGTATGACATATGGTCCTGAAACATACAGGTACCTCAGCTGAAACAATTGGCCAATAGCAGTCAGGTCAAGGCTCTCCTCGTCTCCATGGTCTTGACGAATTCTAAGCACCCGGACATACTTGAATAACAGAAGATTAGGCATGGAGTTTCTCAGCAGTGTAAATGATCGAACTTGTGACATGCTAACAACAATATCTGAGCCATATGTTGCCCGGCAACCAGCCATGGAGCTTAGAGATAATCGACGAATCTTGTATTCGCGGCCATGCAATTTTGTCATGTCTTGATAACTGTATGCCACACTTGCAAAGTTGTCTTGAGCACACTTGCTTAGGATCAAATCAAGCAGCATGTCGTGTACTGAACACACAACCTGCCCATTGTCTAATTCAAACTGTTGAACCATGCTTCTATTGACAAGCTCATTGAAATAACTCATGCCAATATCCTCCTGATCTTGCACATATAAATTACTGATAAAGCTTTCAGCTACCCATTGCCGAATCAGATCATCCCTTAAGATCAGGCTATCCTCAGGATACATACCAAAGTACAAAAAACATGCCCGAAGATGAGCAGGAAGATGCATATAGCTAAGGTTTAATATATCATTCATCTGTTCCATTGTGGGATTTGTGGCAGATTGGACACCCAAAGAATCCCTTATACTCTCCCAGCCCTTTCTTGATTTCCCTTCATTGGCTAATAGGCTAGAGATTGTGATAACTGCAAGTGGCAATCCATGACACTTCCGCAAAATCTCAGCCATAAGTTCTTCAAGTTGGGGTGGACAACCATGTCCAGACCCAAATACTCTCTTCAACAATAACATTTTTGAATTTTCCTCACTGAGAGGTTCCAATTTGTAGATGCCCCCTCGGTCATTCTGGCAGGCTGTGCCAGCCACACGTTCCAATCGAGTTGTAACTAGTACTCTACTTCCATTACCATCTTCTGGAAAAGCACATTTGATAATATTCCATGCTGATACATCCCACACATCGTCAACAACAATAAGGTACCTGTTCAAATGTTTCCAGGGGTTATTTACACTATAATATAATATAATGATAGAAAATTCATATTTTAGTTGACAAAATAGTTACAGCAAAAACTCTTTTTCACCAATGGCCTACATGGAACTTCTAGAGGGAAGCTATGAATTATCATAATGGAGGAAAAGTCATATGAAAACATGTGATCGTTTAGCACATAAGGATATCATAGGCATTCAAGTGCCTTTCTTTTGAAAGAATTGTCTTTTGGAAAGGCATACAACAGTACTAGAAATGTTTCTAATACACCCTAGCAATTTGTGTACTACATGGAAGTATACCGGAACTTCAAGCAAGCTCTCTGATGATTGTATCCGTACAATATTTTTCTCCATAATTGTAGAAAAAATATTACAAACGTCACTTGCATAGACAAGAGAATTCAGTACGGTGAACTCATAAATTGATCTTCATATTAACAATTTTGAAATACAGTCATAACTTTGCCAAACTTTAGACCAATTTAGCACATATTGTCACATAAGCATTTAAGAGCCTTAAAAAGCTCTTCTGATTAAAGGAACATGTGATTGACATGTTTCTAATACCTAGCCATTATGCTACTGGATGGAGAATAAACGAACATTGTAATTCAATCGGAATGTCGGTGTATTTTCTCTAAATGTTTTATTCCTGATTTTTCAGTTTCTATCATAAGCACACAAAGAACCAACAATTAAAACGTGCATTTCGGATGGAAGAAAAATCAACACGAATTAATGTCGTTAACCAATTGTTCAGCTGAAATACAACAGGAGTATAGCCCATGCAAATGAACATTGGCAGTAAGTAATACCTCTTCTTTTTCAGATGTTTTCTTAGCTCTTCAATGATGTCGTCAACCTTGCCAGCAGCACGAGATGACTTGGGATCCTTCATCCCTAGTTTCTTTTGCAAATTCATGAGCAGGTCAGTCATATCAGGCCTCTGTGAAACTGAAATGCATGCCTTGCAGTCGAATTGTGATCCAATCTTATAATATACTTCTTTGGCAAGTGTTGTTTTACCAAGACCACCGAATCCGACTATGGACACGACCTTGACATCCTTTCGACTATCCAACAACAAAGTGGCAACCTCCTCCCTTGGGCCATCAATTCCCACAAGAGTAGATGCCTCTTGGTAGAGCGCTGGGATTCGAGGGTCAACAACCACACTGCTAGAGGAAGGCTTCCAATCATCAATCTTATACCTCTGGCGCCGAGCATTCGCCTCTATTGCAAGGTTCTTCAGCTCTTCCATCTGGTCGGCAATCCGAAGACGCCAACGCAACTTCTTGATGTGTCGAGCAGTCTTCTTGATGAAGCCCACCTTGGCATCGCCAGCCTGAGATTGGCGTATGAAATCATCAATGCAGTTCTCCATGTTGTAGGACATCTCCCTGACATGATCCCTCCAATCCTTGACGGTTGGATCGAGGTCTTCATCCATGAGCTCAAGCTTCTGTAGGGCGGCGTTCATGGCGCTGAGTTCCTTCTGGAGGAATGAGGCTTGCTTCCTCACCCCTTTGAACTTGTTGTACTCGTCACCCATGAGTGCGGTGAGCTTGCCGATGAGGGGGCTCATCACCCCGCTCGCCACGGTCACAATTCCGCCGGCCATCTCTAAGAGACTGGTTTGCTGTCTTACTCGCAAGCTATTGTGTGATGGAATAGTTGGTGTGAAGAGTAGGAGGAAGGCAGCCTATGTATAGATCCACGCCAAGACTTGAAGCTACTGGAACCATTCATTGGGTTGTGTATGGACGCATGTGCATATGTGGGGCCAGCTGGGGCAGGTTAAAGACTAGCTTTGAAAATAAAAATAGATTAAAGACTGGCTAGTTGGTCTACATAACACAGATAACCAAGAAAAGGTGCACGAAGAAGACAGTGCAACGTACACTTGACTTGACCCAGAGTGAACTAAAAATCATCTCAACTCAACCGGACTAGCTTAATTGTAATTTTCATTGGGCATTTGTACGTAGTTGTGCATCTAATAAATTTGCGCTAAATGTGATTAAACTAGCTATATGTGCGTCCGTAGGATACATGCAGGACAAGAGCTAGATAGCTCGTATGCGCGGGTGATATGCATGATCTGTATGGGCGTGCGTGTGCTCGATCGGCAACACTGCTAATTAGCTCTTGTACAGATTTAATCAGCTAGCAAAACCCACCATTAGTAGCATATATAGCAGATGTTGACCAGACAGAGACCACCAGATTATAAATCTTGATAGCACAACCAAACACGCTACTACCATACCTGCTGCATTTGTCTGCAACCAGCCTTTGCCATTTTTAATCATCAACAAACGCTACGTGACAAACCCCAACAAACGATTTGTGTTTTGATTAAGCCCTGGCCGGTTACCTTCTGCCTAACATATTGTTTGCAGACCGGTAGTGACCTTTGGCCGGCTATCTCCTGCATTTTAAATCAGTCATGACATGACTCTAGGTGCTAGCCTTATCCAATAATGGCTCATTATATGAACTTGTTCGGTAAAGCTATGATAACGCCGCGTGACACGGCACTTTTGGCCGCATGTGTCTAAGGTACTCCCTCCGTCCGAAATTACTTGTCACATAAATGAATGTATCTAGATGTATTTTAGTTCTAGATACATCCATTTCTATCCATTTTTGTTTTGTGACAAGTTATTTCAGACGGAGAGAGTAACATGTAGGGACCTGACCTCTGATGGTGTGGATGAAACAGCAACAGCGTGAGACACCCGTTTTCTTGAGGATTAATAACTTGTTTTTCGTCTGGCAACACTTTCCTGGCATTTTACAGGATTTATCGTCTTACGCCACCTCCGGAGTGGAAAATCACGTCGTGGGAATGCTATTTCTTTTCCTTATGTCCATTTAAAGAACATCTGAATACAAGGACCTCGATGGTGTGGATGAACCGGTAGTTGCGTGAGACACCCGTTTTCAGTTGGCAACACTTTCTGGCATTTCACCCCACCTACACAAAGTGGCAAATTATGTCGTGGGAATGATATTTCTTTTCATTTTGTTCACTTAAAGAACATCCGAATGCAGAGACCACGATGGTGTGGATGAACACCTGCAGGTGCGTGAGACACCCGTTTTCTTAGTGATGCACAAGTACGTGAAGCGCAGCGTGGTCGAGCAGCGCGCGAATGTGTTGGATAGGGCTCGTAGTGCAGGGTGAAGGAGGGGTTATCTTGCTTCTTTTGACACACATTACCTAGGTCTATCTCCTAGTCTTCCTTGTCCCACTCGGACATGTGGTGCATAGCCAAAAATACATGGGCGTCGCCCTCTCTGGTGACTCGGGGGCGATCCAATCGCACCACCACCGCAATCTCCCTCCCTCCAACTTGTCTCGCCGCTGCTTGAGGACCTGTCGGCGAAGTACGGATGGGTCCGGGGATGGCGGCGGCGGGGCGTTCCCCTGAGCCTACCTCTCTCCACCAATCTAGATCCCAGCGAACCCACGGGATAACCTCTCTCCCCCATTCCGTTGTTGCGGTATGGCCTTGCAAACATGGTGCAAGGTGGCAGTGCCGGGGATGCTGATCGGCGGTGCAGATGGCCGGGTCATGTTTGGCGATATTGACGGCTTGTTGTAGCCATGGCGGTGCAGTGTAGGCTCAAGGTGGATTGTCTGGGGCAGTGGTCATGCCAAAATTTACCATTGACAAACACTTGCATCGGAGGCATGGGATCGCCGGAGAGCGTCTCAATGAGATTTTGGTGGTACCATCTCTTCTCACCATTTGAGCTACGACTGACGTCGCTCTAGCGTCAACGGAGGTTTTGGTTGCGCGGAAGATCTTTGGCGGCTAGGCCACTTGCATGTGTGCGTGTTTAGTTCGCGTGGCTGTGAATAGACAGAAATTTTTCTAAAGGAAAAAATATAACACCTCCTAAATGCAGCAAATTCGTAGATGTAGATGTAGTAGTAGTTGGTGGTGGTGGTGGTGTTCACCGCGCACGCGAACATGGGCGAGGTGATGAAAATGTCGCCAACGGCGGCACGGACACACAGGCAGGCATGGACATGTATGTACCCCACGCCAGGGTCAGCACGGGCGAGCAGGCCACCGAGGTGTTGGACGTATTTTTTTTAGAAAAGGAGGATGACCCCCGGCCTCTGCATCTGGGCGATGCATACGGAGGTGTTGGACGTATGGCTTGCGGTGAGACCAAACATAAACATGGTGACGTTGGCGGCGTCCTCTCCACCGTACCCACCCGCAGTGTGTATTTTGTTGCGAAGGCAGTATCAGACGGCACTTCGCCCAGCCTAGTTTGGACTTTGGAGCACTAGGCATGGTTGCTTGGTCTGCCATGCCGGTCTGGCCGGACACGCTCATCTTGGGCTCACTGCTTTCGCCTTTGGGCCATGCGCCCATGCCGTTCTCTCCCCGCGGCCGGATGCACGCCTAAATCTTAATGGATAGGCATGATAGCGCTACACCGCACGGAACGCCGTCGCCATGCATTGTGGTGATCGACATGTACGCCTGTGGCTATCATTCAAGGATAAACAACCTCTCAACATGTGCACCAACATATATGCAAAGCGAACCTGTCTTTATACCCTGGATTGTTCCTCTGCTCTGATGATAACCATGGAACATGTTTCGCTAATAGTCATGTGTCTTCGAAAAATCTGAATCTGAAGAAAACTGTATCAAAGACATGCATTACTTGGGTGGAAATCTGAATCTAACTTAAAAATCTAGCAGCAAATGGGATTCCTGGAGGAGATACCATACCTTGGAGAAGAAATCTGGCATCATAGTTCTGCAAATATTGGTTAGTCGACCTGAATGTTGTATTGCAGAGAGTAAACATGCGAGTTTTGCAGACAGTCACAATTTTTAACGGCCGGCCTTGCAAGAAAACTAATCACTCACTGTGTGTCATGACGTTGTGATGCACAATGAATCCGTTCATCAAATATTTAAGGAAGACCTGCTTAAGCCAATATATCAACAAAATCATCAGGGTTACTCACATATGAAGAAGAGACAGCACATCATTGTAGGCATGAATAATATGAACAAGCCTGGCACCTGAAAGTAGTGCCAGAAAATTGATAGTGTGCTCCCTTATTCAGCATACATGCAACCATATCGTTAACACCAACCAGAATCTAACTTAAAATCGGACGAATCACTCCTTGTCACTGTCATGGACTCTAAAGACATTTTATACAAAAAGTTACAGAGGGAGTACATGTTTACGGCTTGGTACACATCATGCCAGTCCGGCACGAGGCGTTCGTGTGGAGCTCTAGGCACATCGACACCAAAACTGAAACAATAACAATATGAACAAGTCCCATCCAGGCCCAGTGTGAAACTAGTTTCATCCAAGATTTGGGAACTGAGTAGTAGTTTTCAGGACAGATGCTTCCTCTGCTTTCTTCTCTGCCTCTGCAACTACTGCTCTCTTCTCTGCTGCCTCGGAGTCGGGGTCCTCCCTACGATGGCAGCTTCCCTGTCGCAAAGGAAAACAAAATCAACTGATTAGAAGAAGGAACTTTGTAGATAATAAAGATCTGTGCAACAACTAAACTGTCGGAAATGTGGTAGGATCTCACTACAGTACTAACCACTGAGCAGAAAGGAAACCAGATAAGTACATTCTATCGAGTGCTAATTATTCTCATAACGTACTCTGTATCAACAAGGTAAACTTTAATCACATATAATTTATATCATATGAATGGTTATAATCTTTTGTGTGCAAAAACAGATGTACTATATCGATAGCATGATGTTTTCCAAAACAGAGAGGTGCTTTCTAATGTGTCTCCCAAATGAATAACACCGACTGAAGAGAACATCATTTTCAGAGCATAGCAGTAGTGATGAAAAATCGATTTATGCCAACAAGGGCCCCTGAACTTGTCTAGCAACTAAGTAAAAACATGCATGCCAAAAAGCATAACAATCATAATTTTAACATCATATCCCAAGTTCTCGACAGATAATGTCAGCACAAACCATATTAGATATGTTGCCTTACATTCAGATCAATGACTAACAACAAAAGTCAATTGCAACAAAAGTGAAAGATAATTATATGGCATTCATGACATCCCAATTTAAATACTCAAAACATAACTTGGAAGTTAATCGCCAACAGCAAAAAAATTGCCACTGGATAAAGATAATAGTAACATAATTGTGCAATTACCTGGTTCTGTAATGTAAAGTTATATTTTCATACTCTGGATTGTTTTACGGTCCCTTTGCACAACAGTCCCTATTTCTCCGATGAGCTGCAGAAAAACCAAACTCTTCCTAAAATGCCATGTAGCTTCCTGGCCTCCAACTTCTCATCTCGTCTCTAACCAATTCAGGACACACAGCGCCATGAGATTTCAAACTCTACATATCCGCATTAATCAAAGGGCCTGCTGAGCAGTTCAATGTGGGCTAAACAGACTACAGACTGGCCGCACAATCTAACAAGAATCAGACTGCAATCCGACAGAAGAACTCTAACTAACGAAAATGTTCAACGGAAGGGCAGTTTGGGTGCACTGATAAGGCGTTCCTGAACACAGACACTATGGTGGCATCACCGGAGTCAACACTATACAGACGGATCTTCTGGAGGCGTAAGAGGTGCTCCATGCCGACTGGTGTGCCGCCGCCCCTCATTGATACAGGGTCATTACCTGCTTCAGGAAACGTGTAAAGCGGGCCTTCAATAAAACTCTGGATTTTGCTTACAATCCTTTTATACATCAGTCTCCATGTTGTGCAGCCAGCTGCAGAAACAACCTATAAGGCCATGTAGCTGCATGGGCCTCCAACCAATTCAGGCAGTTGGTAAAACGGATTGGCCACACAACCTGACAAATTCAAACTGTTTGTGACCATTCAACGGAAGGGTCGTTGGGGTGCAATGATAAGGCATCCCTGAACGCAGAAACCATGGTTGCTGCATCACGGGGGTAATCCCGATACACTTTGATCTTCTCGAGGCATAACAGGTGCTCCATCCCAACTGGTATACTGCCACCCCACTCCTTGCTACGAAGAATGAGGGTCCGTAGGTTGGGCATGGCCCCCGCCTCGAATCCCAGGTATGCCATAGCGTCTTCCTTAGTCCAAAATCCGAAGTACTCTAGAACAGGGAACAGTCCCGTGCCTAGTATAGCCCTTTCTTTAGGGACATGTGACGGCCTGAATATGAGTTTGACGAGGGAGGGAAGCTCTCCAAGAAGACCAACCTCGTCAGTCGAGGTCTCGTCCACACACAGGTCAAGGATGCGAAGGCAATGGAGACCACCGATCCAAATGGGAACTCTACAGAAATTCAACACAGGCATGTCAATTTTCTCGATGTGTTGGAAAGGATTGGATAATGAGTCCATCTGGCTATGGATTTTAGTATCGCACCCATACAACTGAAGATATTTGAGGTTATAGAGCTTTCCAATGGAGCAGGCCAAAGCATCAAGTTCTGGCTTCTCCAAAGAATACATGTCGATCGTTAGGTCCCTGAGATTGGTTAGCTCGCCAAGACCCATAATACCGTTCATCCCATTCAATTCACTCTGACCGGTCATAAGGCCTACCGACATTCTCAGACTGTTCAGTGATTTCATATTACCAATCCATTCAGGCAGCAGTCTGTGGGTGCATTCATAAATATAAAGATAGGACAAGTGGGACAAATGGACTATATCTGAAGGAATGCTGTCGAGCGGTGAATCTATGTGCAGTGTCTGCAAGTAAAGAAGCCCCTGAAGTTTAGCAGGGAGCTGTACGAAATATGGTCCCCAAACATACAAATACCTCAACTGAAACAATTGGCTAATAGCGCTGAGGTCAAGTATCTCCCCGTCTCCCCGAGTACTACCTCGATGAATCCTAATCACCCGGAGATACTTGAACAACACAAGAGGAGGCATGGATTTCCCCAACAATGTAAACGACCGAACTTGTGATAGGTTAACACCAATAGTTGGTCCATATGTTGCTCCACCACTAGCCATAGAGCTCAGAGATAATCGCCGGATCTTGTATTTGCTGGCATGCAGTCTTGCCATGTCTTCATAATTGTATGCCACACTTAAAAAATTATCTTTAGCACACTTGCTTAGGATCAAATCAAGCATTATATCATGTACTTTGCAAGACAATACCTCTCCACACTCCGTTTCACAAGACTGAATCATGCTTCTATTGATAAGTTCATTGAAATAATTCCTGCCAACATCCTCCATATCTCTCCCCTGCAAATTACCTACAAGGCCTTCAGCGATCCATTGTCGAACAAGATCATCCCGTGAGATCTCATAGTCCTCAACATACATACCAAGGTACAAAAAACATGCCCGCAGATGAGCAGGAAGATGCATGTAGCTAAGGTTTAATATACTCTTCATCTCTTCTAATGTGGGATTTGTGGCAGAGTGAGCACCCAGAGAATCCCTTATACTCTCCCAGCCCTTCCTTGATCTTTCTTGACTGGCTAATAGGCTACCTATTGTTATAACAGCAAGTGGCAGCCCATGACACTTGTTCAAAATCTCAGCCATGATGTCTTCAAGTTGTGGTGGACAACCATGTTCGGACTCAAATACTCTATTGAGCAATAACATTCTTGAGTTTTCTTCACTGAGAGGTTTCAATCTGTAAATGCCCTCACGGTCATTCTGACAGGCTGCGCCGGCCACAACTTCCACTCGTGTTGTGACTATTACTCTACTTCCATTGCCCACTTCTGGAAAAGCACACTTAATAATATTCCATGCTGATTCATCCCACACATCGTCAACAACAATAAGGTACCTGTTCACATGTTTGTTAATGCAAGTTACATTACAATATGATATATTTATATTATAGACGGAATCATCAAAATCTTGACAAAATAGGTTGTAGCAAAAAGGGGTATAGGAAATTTTCCGAGAAGCTAATGAATTATCATAATGAATGGAAAAGTAATACCAAAGCATATCATTGTCCCAGTCTATCACAAAGGATCAAAATTAGTACCAGATATGCGCACTTGACGTCATAACTCGATGTCTAGATTAACTATTTCCGTTTTTACAAAAAGAAAATGTGTGGAGGGATATGTTTAATCCTAGATGTAAAAAACTTTGTCAAAATTTCTAACCTGGTTAGCACATATGTGTCACATAGACATTCAATAGCTAGCCTTGCTCTTCTCACAAGGCACATGGGTTTAACATGTTTCTATTACCCTAGCAATTATGACACTTGGATGGAAAATACACCAATATTCCAACACTTCTATTTTTCGAAAGAAGAGAAATATTTATTTTATATGTTTATTTTTCTGGCTTCAAATGTCTGCCATAAACAGACAAAGCACCAAACATTCAAAATGCAGCTTGGATGGACAAATATCAGTACAAAATGTACATTGATCAATTATTTAGCTCAAATTAAACAAGTGAAGCCCATGCAAATGAATGTCGATAGTAAGCAATACCTGTTATTTTTCAGATGTTGTCTTAGCTCTTCAATGATATCGTCAACCTTCCGAGTGTGGGATGTATCAGGATTCTTCATCCCAAGTTTATATTGTAAATTGTTGAGTAATTCACTCATATCAGGTCTCTGCGAAACTGAAAAAAATGCCTTGCAATCGAATTGTGAGCCAATCTTGTCATACACCTGTTTGGCAAGTGTAGTTTTGCCAAGGCCACCAAATCCCACAATTGACACCACTTTGAGATTCTTTTGAGTATCCATCAACCGAGTTGCAACCTCCTCCCTTGGGCCATCAATGCCAATGAGAGAATCTGCCTCCTGGAAGACCGCGCGCAGCCGAGGGTCAACATCCACAGAGCCGGAGGCAGGCTTCCAATCATCAACCTTATACCTCTGGCGCCGAGAATTCGCCTCTATAGCGAGGGTCTTGAGTTCTTCCATCTGGTGGGCTATACGAAGACGGTCTCGCATCTTCTTAATGCGTCGAGCAGTATTCTTGATGAAGCTTCTCTTGGCATCGTCAGCTCGGGACTGACGGATGAAGTCGTCGATGCAATTCTCCATGTCGTAGGACATCTCCCTGACATGGTCCCCCCAGTCCTTGATGTTTGGGTCGAGCTCGTCATCCATGAGCTCCAGCTTCTGGAGGGCGGCATTCATGGCGCTAAGTTCCTCCTGGAGGAAGGACGCCTGCTTCTTGACCCCTTTGAACTTGGTGTACTCGTCGCCCATGAGTGCGGTGAGCTTGCCGATGAGGGGGTTCATCACCCCGCTCGCCACGGTCACAATTCCGCCAGCCATCTATCTGTGAAGCAAGAGTTGGTTTGTGTAAAGAGATGAAATAGGTGGCAGGTAAAGCTAGAAAATATATGTATGCCCTGAACTCAATACATGTATTTTCAGATAATACAACAGACCTGTGAGCTCCGCAGATGGGTTCACAAGAACACATTTTTGTTGTTGTTGAATAATGATACAGTAATATATTGGGTTCAGAGCAATACACTAAGTTTAGATGGGTTCACACTTCACAAGAATACAACCCGATGTATTTTCAGATGGATTCGCAACAATACGACAACACATTGGTTCATTCAGATGGGTGAACTGAAGTGCTAAATTTTCTTATAAACAGTATGTAT
>NC_057795.1:688594941-688604004 GCF_018294505.1 Triticum aestivum
GAAAAAACGTTGGGATTAGCTGAATGAACCCAATGCCTATAACAGCAGATCCAGCCCCGCGATGATAGATCATTTACCTGATGTGGCCACGCGGATGGGTTGGTCGGGGAAGCTCCACGGATGAAGGGGAGGAGGCGGACCGGCCGGGATCTCGCGGCGGCGAGCCGGACGCGGTGGAGGCGGTCGGAGAAGGACGCGGATCTGGCTGGTGTGGGCTAGCAAGGAGAAGGGGAGATGAGTGAGTGAGGACTGAGGAGATGTGCACAGCTTGTCGATGACCCAGCCGACGACCGACGACTGACGACGACTTGGCTGCCTCGCGAACCAGGTTAGTTTGTGTTAGAATTAGTACTAGCATACAAGCACGTCGTAACAAATAATGAAGATTTTTTTATTGCTAAATATCTCATGCAAAAAGTTCACCCAGTTTATTTGTATATATTTTGGTTGCTACATATGACAAATGCTCATTCGTATAAAAAAAAGGTCACACGTCTCCTCAATTATTTGTATGAAAAAAGGCCGCATGTCTCCTCAACTATTTTCGCAACACGCCATAGAAAAAGTTTTGTATGGGAATACATTTTGTCTATTTAAAATGCCTATCCATATATAAAATTTCTTCTTGATATGTTCGGTTCGATGTTATGGACCTTTGCTCACTAAAAATAATTTTAATTCAAATTCATTTAAAAAATTCAAAGGGTATCAAAATAGTAGTGCTGAACAGATGGGTTCACAATAGTACATTTTTGTTGTTGTTGAATAATAATAATACAAAATACATTGGATTTAGATGGGCTCACAACAATACAACCTACTCCCTCTGTCCCATAATGTAAGACGATTTTTAACACTACACTAGAGTAAAAAAACGTCTTACATTATGGGACGGAGGGAGTAATATATTTGCAAATGGATTCACAACAATACAACTCATGTGGTTCAGATCGAAGTGCTAAAATTTCTTATCAACAGTAAGTATAGCATAAGTAGCACTGAATCTGACTCCGCGTAGTGGCCACGTAGATCATTTACCTGATGTGGCCACATAGATGGGGAGGTCCGGGGATGCTCCACGGATGAAGGGGAGGAGGCGGACTGACTGGGAAGCGGAGGCGGCGGTCAGGGAAGGACGCGGATCTGGATTGTGTGTGCTAGCAAGGAGAAGGGGAGGCAGGGAGCAATAGAAATGATGGTTGCCCCTCGCTGCACTGACCAATGATATCTTAGAAGAGAGAAAGACTTCTATAATGGCGGCGGGAACGGCGACTTTTAGGGAACGTAGTAATTTCAAAAAAATTCTACGCACACGCAAGATCATGGTGATGCATAGCAACGAGAGGGGAGAGTGTTGTCCACGTACCCTCGTAGACCGAAAGCGGAAGCATTAGCACAACGCGGTTGATGTAGTCGTACGTCTTCATGATCCGACCGATCAAGTACCGAACGCACGGCACCTCCGACTTCAGCACACGTTCAGCTCGATGACGTCCCTCGAACTCCGATCCAGCCGAGCTTCGAGGGAGTTCCGTCAGCACGACGGCGTGGTGACGATGATGATGCTCTACTGATGCAGGGCTTCTCCTAAGCACCGCTACAATATTATCGAGGTGGAATATAGTGGAGGAGGCACAGCACACGACTAATAGATCTCAAGGATCAATTGTTGTGTCTAGATGTAAGTGCATCTAGTGCCCCTTAGTGATTTTGGTGTATTGAAGACTTATAGGTTAAGGGACTAATGTGTTTGTGAGTGTACACAGGTCTATAAGTCTATGAGGAGTTTGATATTTACAGGAAAAGTCGACCCCTAAAAATGAATATCTTCGACTGAAGATTTCAGTATTTCTAAAGACTTTCATGAAGATTTTGAAAGTGAAGAAATTGGTGTATCCGTGAAGACTTTATATTCATGTGAGGAATATGAAGCTTGAAGACTTTCGTTTTCATAGTTTTGTTTTTCTCTTTCTTGAGTCATAGGAAACACCGTACTGTTAAAGAGGGTCGAGGAAATACTAAGGAAAAATTTCCATGTGATGCTCAACTCAAAATCCTACACCTACCAAACCCTTCGAGTGAAGCCTTTGAAAATCTCATACAGTTCAGTCAATTTCTTCAGTGACAGAGACGAAGTTCTTCTGGTCGCTGAGGAATTTGTTCTGACTGAGGAGTTAGGAATTCGTCAGTGCGGATTGCCTACACGGTGAGGAACATGATAGCCCTGAGGAATTTGATAGTCAAATTTCCGACCGTTGCTGTGTTGCGCGCCAGCTGTCCCAAAATATCTTATCCACCTAACGGTCATATCAGACAAGGGCATTTATGTCTTATCATGTCGGGTTGCTCCCTAGGCTATAAATAGCCACCCCCTACAACCACTAGCTTGTTGGCTGCTCCGAAATAAACTGACACTTGTCATTTGAGAGCAACCCATCCTCCGAGGACTTTGAGCGAAAATCATCAACTGAGGAAAAACCCCAAACCCAAACACCTACAAACCCAAAGTGATTGAGCATCACTGAAGAGATTGCTCATGCGTGGATCGGCGCTTGTTTCCTTTGAAGACTGTGCTTCTTCCAGACGGTTAGGCGTCATGGTCTAGAGAATCCAAGAGGAATTATGGATCGCCGAGTGACCGAGTCTGTGAAGGTTTGGAAGTCGCCTGAAGAATTACCACGAGTGATTGGACGAGGTCTGTGTGACCTTAGTTCAAGGAGAATACGGTGAGGACTTGGTGTCCTGAGCTGCGTGCTCAGCGACTGGGTGTCCGGGACTGTGTGTCCTCGAGTTTAAATACTCAGCCGCTCCAACCAGACGTACAACTAAGACAGCAGTTGGAACTGGTCTACCAAATCATTGTCTTCACCAACCTTACTGGTTCTATTTCCTCAACTCTTTCATTTCCTCATTACCGTGTTGAGTGATTGTTCATATCTGTGTTTGAAGACTTTGACTGAAGACTTTCTCAATTTCCTCAGTTCAATTTCTTCAGTCTGTTTGTCTTCATCTTGTGTTATCCTGTGTTTACGCTTCTTGTACTCTGTGCTTGTCTTCATTTCATCATGATGACTATGTCTGTATCCTGTTATGCTTACTTCTGAGTACTTATTCCGCTGCTAGTAGTTCTTCGCTAAGGAATTTCCTCACCGGCAAATTCCTCAGTGAAGAATTCACAAAAATCACCTATTCACCCTCCCTCTAGTCGATATAACGCACTTTTAATTGGTATCAGAGCAAGATACTCCATTGTTCTGTGTGATTTTGGTTTAACCATCTGGAGTTCTAGTTATGTCGACCGCAGGTATGATCAAGGTCTCCGCTGGGTGTCCTACCTTCGATGGCACGGACTACCCCTACTGGAAGAATAAGATGCGAATGCATCTTGAAGCAATTGACAACGATCTCTGGTATGTTGTGGAAAATGGTGTTCCCTCAGTCACACCTTCTCTGAATGTTGCTGATGTGAAGAGATTCAAGCAACTCGATTCTCAAGCGAAGAATATCATATGTGGACATCTGAGCAAAGGACAGTATGGAAGAGTGAGTGCTTTGGAAACTGCTAAACTTATCTGGGATAGGCTCTCCAAAGTAAACGAAGGGGTCTCAACTCAATGTGACTCTCGTGTTGACGTTCTTCGCAATCTCTTCAACCGCTTCAAAAGACTCGATAATGAAAATGTTCAGCAAACCTTCGGTCGCCTCACTGACATCTCAAATGAGCTTCAAGCGCTTGGCGCCACTGACATCACCGATCATGAGGTGGTGAAGAAATTGCTGAGATCGCTAGATTCCTCATTTGATACTCTGGCACTGATGATTCAAGAGCGAGCTGATTACAAGTCACTAGATCCCGCTGATATCCTCGAGAGGCTAAATACTCATGAATTCCAGCTTGCTGAAAAGAGAGATCTGTATGGTTCAAGCTATGGCAAAACACGTGCCCTGAAGGCCAAGGCTGTGTCTGAATCTGAATGTGAAGACTCTGGTAGTAGTCTCGGTGATCCTGAAGAATTGAGCCAAGAGCTTGCACTGCTCGTGAAGAAGTTTCAGAAGTTCTCAAGACGTGGTCGCTTTGGAAAATCCTCAAGAAGCAGTGATTCCTCATCAAGTGACTATAAGAGAAGACTTTGCCACAAATGCAAGAAACCTGGTCACTATATTCAGGATTATCCTCAATGGGAAAAGGAATTAAAGAAGAAGAAATACAAGGATTACAGTTCGGATGACGCTAAGAAGAAGAAGAAATCTTCAAAATCTTCATCATCAAAATCCTCGAAGTCTTCATCTCACAAGAAGAGCAGCTCCAAGAAGGCTCAGGCATTCATTGGCAAGGAAATGGACTCTGAAGCTGAATCTGAGGAACATGAGGAAGAGGAGGCTTCTGAGGAGTCCGAGTCTGGTGTGGCGAGTCTGGCTCTTGCTACTGCTTTCGTCAGCAAGTCTATCTTCAACTCTGAAGAAATTGACCGCACCAACAAGGCTAACGAAGACAATGATGACTACGCTCCCACCTATTTCTTCATGGCAAAGGGTGCCAAGGATGATCAGCCCAAAGCCAACGAGTGGGTTCTAGATAGTGGATGTACAAATCACATGACGGGTGACAAGAGTCTATTGATGGATGCTCCTTTATCACCGTCACATCTGAAGCACATCATCTTCGCTGACAAAGGCAAAAGTCAGGTATTGGGTCTAGGTAAGGTTGCGATCTCAAAGGATCGACACATGGACAAAGTCATGCTTGTCGAGTCCTTAGGATACAACCTCATGTCTGTCTCAATGCTTTGTGATCTTGATATGGTTGTTGTCTTTGGCAAGTATCGTTGTGTAGTGATCATGGAAGCTGACCATTCCAAAGTCTTCGAAGGCTTTAGGAGAGGAGATCTGTATATTGTTGATTTCTCTACAGGACCACAACCAGTCATGTGCTTACTTGCAAAAACTTCAGAAGGCTGGCTATGGCATCGACGACTTGGTCACGCTGGCATGAGGAATCTGAACACGCTTGCGAAGAAGAAGTATGTCATTGGCATTGAGAATGTCAAATTCCTCAAGGATCACTTATGCGGAGCTTGTGAAGCTGGAAAGATGACAAAGGCCAAGCATCTAGCGAAGACTATCATGACCACTACTCGTCCATTTGAATTGCTTCACATGGATCTCTTTGGTCCTAATCATTATTCTGCTGTTTCAAATGATGCATCCCTATATGGCTTTGTTATTGTTGATGACTATTCTCGTTACACATGGGTACACATTGTCACTTACAAACATGAAGTGCGGGAAATCTTCAAACGATTTTCCTCGAGGGCTTCAACCAACTTTGGTGTGAAGATCAAGCACATCAGAACTGACAATGGAACCGAGTTCAAGAATTCCGGTCTTGATGGCTATCTTGATGAACTTGTTATTACTCATGAGTTATCTGCTCCTTATACTCCTCAGCAGAATGGTGTCGTGGAGCGCAAGAACAGAACCCTCGCTGAAATGGCTCGCACTATGCTTGATGAATACAAAACGCCTCATCGTTTTTGGATTGATGCAATTGATACTGCGTGCCACATCATCAATCGGGTATATCTTCACAAATTCTTCAAGAAGACTGCCTATGAACTCCTCACTGACAAAAAACCCAATGTGAGTTATTTCAAAGTCTTCTGTGCGAAATGTTGGATTAGAGATCCTCATCACAATGCTAAATTTGCACCGAAAGCACATGAAGGTTTTATGCTTGGTTACGGAAAGGACTCGCACACATACATAGTCTACAACAACGTTCTTCACAAGGTTGTTGAAACTGTAGATGTGTTGTTCGATGAAACTAATGGCTCGCAAAGAAAGCACCGAGAGGCTCACCGTGCGCGGCGCGACCAGGCCGGGCGCCGGCGGCCCGGGCTCCTCCCTCCACATGGTCTTCAAGCTGCCCGCAACGACCAGCTTCGTAGACATCGCTGGCCGCTTGAAGGCCAGTGTGCTCACGCTCACCGTGCCCAAGCGCGCCGCCTCCGACGGTGCGGCCAAGGAGCACGGGATGCCACCTACACCCATCGAGGAGATCATCGAGGCTGCCAAGCCAACTACACCCGGAGGCATGCGACGGCGACGGCATGCAGTGCCTGGAAGGGCCGCATTGTAGGGGATTTGAAGGGGCTGACACACATGAAGTGGATGAACAAGGAGGTGGTCGCCGTCGGCATCGCCGCCTTCTCGCTCGGCTTCTTTGTCTCCCGGAGGCTCTTAGGTAAATGAGCACAGCAGCAATGCATACGAAGGATGACCATCTCACATACGCCAACAGTGGATACGTAGTAATATGTGCAGGCTATTAAAAATGTACATTGACTCAACAACCATGTAAGCTAGCGATTTGTGTAATTAATCAAAGTGTGTGAATTCAGACAACAAACATGGAGTCAATCATCATATCTGCTATGTACTAACGACCATGAATTGTACTGACATTGGCTCGAGAGCATGCAAAATATATGATGAAAACAATAACTCCATCTGTCCATCCCGAGCAATGCTACATCCACGTAATGGTTTACATAAGGTTACGTACTGATCTGACGTGGGATTATTTGATTGGATTAAAGGAGAGGATTAGGCCCAACCCACCTGAAAATCAGGGGGGGGGCATATATAGATTAGATGGAAGTTTACGTAGCAGCTACGTAGTCCTTCGTAAGTCTAGGATTTTCGGTCCATCCCTCACCTTTACAACTCCCTAGCATCGCCACAATCATCACGTCTCCGCTCCGGAATAGTTTCTTTTTTACCGGAACCGGTAGCTAACGGTGAGGCATCCACTGTTGGAGTCCATTTAGGGATTCATGCCCTTGTTTTGAGTAGCTACTTCGCGTCGAGGCCCCTCTGGATCATCCCTTTGGGCTCCTCTTGGATGTGCTGGTGTTTTTTATTTTTTTTTGGGCTTGTTGAGTTGTGCCCTCAGCATTAACATTGCTACCTTTGTTGCGTGTGTACTTTCGCGCCTTGGCGTGCGTGTGGTTGAACTCGCGTGTATGTGACTTGGGCGGTTGGTTTTATATATAAAGTGGGGCAAAAGCCTTTTTTGGTATAAGAGAGATGAATGAGAACACACAAAAATACATGTGAGCCTTCTGCATGCTCTTGTCAGCTTTATTTTAGGTGAGAGAAAGGATGAAGAAAAGACCGGTTGCATGCATATGCTAAAATAATCTCTCCCCCCATCAAAAGACTTCCATTTAATTTCAGTGTGGAAATTTGGATGATAGATATGTTTTGAATCAAAACTTTAAATTTAATATATTTTATATATTTCTATTCATATAGAGAAGATCTTAAGAACAAGATCAATTTTGGATACATTTGAACTAGTTTTAATTTCACTGATTTCGAAAAACAGATTTCACTCAATTCAAAACATAGATTTCACTCATATAACAAAATGATGTCACTAATTTCAAGTGATTTCACTCACTTTAGGAAACTGATTCACTAATTTCAAATGATTTCACTCATTTTAAGAATAGTTTCCACTCATTTCAATGATTAGTTATCTTTCAGTTGCATTCATCCAATTTCACTCAGTTCAAAAAACTGATTTTTTCTATAATTTCAATATGTTGAGTGAAATAACTTTCACATGTTGACAAATATATGTTTCACATTTAGTAAATAACTCATTTCGCATCTTTTCACACACCGGAATAAGCAAACCTGACAAACACATTGAAATAAGTTTCATGAGAAAAAATCCACTCATTTGAAAAAAAAACATATTTCACTCAATTTTAAACCATATTTCACTTATTTGAAACAACCAATTTTGCTTATTTCAAATGATTTCACTAAGTTCAATGAAAAGTTAAGTTACAATTACACAAAGAATCGAATTTCACTATGTTCCAAAAAATGATTTCCCTAAAATTCAAATAATTTTGAAATATGTTTCAAAAGTTTTTAAAAAATATCACTTCATATATTTGAGATATTCAATTTCACGCTTTGGAACAATCATTAAGATATATTATAATTCCACATATTAAAAAATAACATAATTTCACTCATTTAAGATTATAATTTTGCACATTAAAAATATAAATACACTCAAAAACAAACTTCACTCACTTGCTCATTTAAGAATATAATTTCACTCATTCCAAAAATCAGGTTTCGATCATTAAGAGACCGATTTCACCCGTGCAGAAAATTATTTCAGAAACCAATTTTAATTTGAAAAGGGCACTCACTTCATTAGAAAAAAACATGAATTTGAAAAATGCTAACTAGGTGAAAAAATTGGTTAGCGTATTTTTTATATAATATTATAGTTTTATAAAATGCTGCTGATACTGAATATTGTTTAACACATATTAAAAAACTGTTTAAAAGTTATTACAGACTATTGAAAAATATCTATTTCAGAAAAAATACAGCTACCATGTATTAAAAAATGTTAAACATGTGTAAAATAAATGTTCCTGATGTATATAAAAAATGGACAACCTGGATGAAAAAAAAATGAAACCAAAAAATATGCTTGAAAAGATGTATTTTAAAATATGTTACTGTGTATAAGAATCATGTTTCTGATGTGTACAAAAAAGTACGTAGGCATAAAAAACATATGTTTGAAAAAACATTTATCATGTATTGAAAACATGTGAATCAATTTTTTTAGCTCTATATGAAAAATATTTGTATATGAAAATAAATAGATGTCAAACATATATTTAAAAAATGTTAATCTTGTATTCAAACAATATTCACCTTGTACAAAAAAAGCTTCGGATGTATTTAAACATATAAAAAAATGTTCAATGTGCAAATTTATATGAAAAACTTATAACTCAAAACAAATATTTCATAATAAATCGTGTATTTAGAAAAATTTCAACTGTAAAAAATATATTATTTTAGATGTATATAAAAATGTAGAATGAGTATTAAAAAGAGACAAGAATTAAAAAAGAAAAAGAGAAGAGAAGGAAAAAAACCCAAAGAAAACCTTAATGAAAAAAATAGAAGGAATGAAAAACAAATTAGAAAGAAAAAAAATTGAAAGCCAATGAAAAC
>NC_057795.1:688604295-688639514 GCF_018294505.1 Triticum aestivum
ATGAACACTTTAAAGAGAAACATGAAAAACGAGAAGAAAAAAATGATGAGCCAAAAAAGAAAATAAAGTCAGAAATGAAAACAAATGGAAACCAAAGAAAACTGAAAGGAAACACACGGAAAAGAATAACCGGCAAAACCTGTAAAGAAAAACATTAAAAGGAAGGAAAAGAAAAAATACCCTATAAAAACCGGACCAGTCAACCAATAGAAAGAAGTAAGAAAAAAAAACCAACGAAGCGAGTGAGTTTCTTGTGGCGAGCGAGCAATCTAGCTAGCAGCGAACTAAAATTTTCAAAACGAGTTGGCCCAGAAAATCTTGCGGACCATTCAAACAAATTTTCGTGATATTTAAAAGAAGTTTTTTTAAATATCACGAACATTTGTTTAATTTTTTAAAAAAAGTTCTTGTGTTTCAAAAATATATTTTGGATATTGAAAAAAATGCGATGTAAAAAAAATGTTTCATAATGAAAAAAATATTAATTTTAGTTTTATTTCAGGCATTCTAGCGATGTGCGTTCGTTGGGAAGAGACGTTCTCGTCGACTACAAAAGCGTCTATGACGACTACATCAATCTCTAGATAATTTGTCGGTTCAGTCTATCGAAGGTGCTCATATGGTATGGTGTATGTGCGTGCGTTTATAGCGGTAAGTGTATTTGTGTATGTGCGAGCGTATGTGTCATAGAAAACACACTATAAACTCTGTTTAGTTACTCCCATTGCCGCATGAACCTCTTTTTCAGCTGCGGGGAAGGATAACACTTTTTTTATGTCCCTAAACAATGATATCTCTCCACCGACTAAGGTTTTCAAAAATCTCAGCCAGACTTTTTTTTAGGAAAAGGATCAGTTCTTTTTGTTTTGCGAAAAGACCAGATCTATTATAAAGATTTACTAGAAGTACAAAACACGTCAAACCTAATAAAAATTACATCGAGGTCTATGGACCACCGAACGACCATTGCCGCCAAGAACGAGCCATCGAAGCGCTTGTGTCACCGCTCCCATACTGAAGCCGGCATGACCTTGTCAATGACAGCCGTGAAGTCTTCGTGCACGTGCCCCTAAGGACCAGCGTCCGGTGTCCTGGAACCGTAGTCGTCACCGTTGAATCATTGAATCAACTTGAAGAATTTGACACCAAATATTGCAGTTGTGTATGCACGGCGAGAAACCATGACCTCGGCGCCCTGAAGAGCTGGTAGGAGTCTACGGAGGAACTTTTTTTAATCCTTCTCAATGGACGAACTTGAGGAGGAAAACCCGAAAGACTGACTTAAAGAGAAGCGCCATCATCCGTCCAAACGCTGCCCCTGCGAGGATTAAAACCCTAACCATCTACTAGCCGGAGCCGAGGCACCAGAAATCCCCTCCCCCCAACCCGCCACCGGAGTGGCAGACGGAGAGGAGGCGAATTCACAGAGTTGCCGGCGGAGATCAAGGAGAGGAAGGTTTTCCCTGGTCGCCTTACGAGAGGGGAAGGAAAAGACTGTTGATCGAGAGGAGGAAAGCTCTCAGTTCTATTATGATTGGAAGGGGTTTTGCCGAGTGTGACATCTTCTCTATGTAGGTAGAAAAATCGAAACAGTTTTCGCATTTTTCCATAAGAATAGAAACAGATTACTCCGGGATTTAAATTCTTTTACCGAGGGTCCGTCCATGCGTGCACTCGCCAAGTGAAAGAATGCACATCCTGAAGTTGTGGCACCATCTTACACAAGTTACATATACTTGAAGTGCACAATAAGCATCTCTTCTTCACATCCATAGCTAGCTCTCCCGAAGCATTCTCCATTCTTTCTTCACCTCCATGCATAGCTTAGCTTGCCACCCTGGAAATCCATTTACCCTCCCCCGCAAATATCCCTAAACCTTTCCTCCTCACCCATGCACGACTCCATGGGTGTAGCTTGCAAGCTAAGCTACACTTCTTCATACCTACACGTATGCATGCATGGCCGGCCGGCTTAATTCCATCCATCAATCTCCTCCTTCCACCTCTCTCCTCAAAGCCCAAGCTTCGAATATAATCAACCATCGCCATGCCAACACCTTCATATATATACACGGCGCATCATGCCGACCTTCCCATCTCATCCCATCTCACCTCTCGATCATCTAATCACCACCACCAAGGCACCAACCAACGACAGAGCTTGCCTACGATCCCTCATGGCGGCCACAGGCACCAAGCAGCAGCAGCCGACGGCAACACCGGTGGCGACCGTGGTGGACCCCAAGTTCGAGTGGGCGGAGAAGGAGGGCAGCTACGTGCTCCGCCTCACCCTGACCGGCTTCAGGAAGGACGACTTCCGGGTGCAGGTGGACGGCACCGGGAAGCTCACCGTGCGAGGGGCGACCAGGCCGGGCGCCGGCGGGCCTGGCTCCGCCCTCTACAGGGTATTCCAGCTGCCCGCAACTGCCAGCCTCGAGGACATCGCCGGCCGCTTCGAGGCCGGCGTGCTCACGCTCACCGTGCCCAAGCTCGCCTCTTCCGGTGCCGGTGTGGCCACGGAGGACGGTGCGCCGCCGACGTCCATCGAGGAGATCAGGAGGAAGCCCGCGAAGGAGGTTGCCAAGCCGGCGGCACCCGCAGAGGTGGGCGGCGCCGAGCCCAAGGAGAGCGTGCTCAGCCGGACGACTCGGCAGGTCGCCGAGCGCGTTCAGCGCATGGAAGAGGAGGCCAACAGGCGCAAGCAAGAGGAAGAGAAGAAGCCAGCACCAGCGGCGAAGAAGGACCAACACCCAAGACCCAAGGCTCCTCAAGCGGCGGCAGCAGCTGCGGCGACACCCGAGAAGCAAGAGCCAGCCATCAGCGAGAAGGCCAAGGCGGCAGTTGACCGGGAGAGCCTGGAGGACAAGGTTAGGCTGTGCGGCGACGGCGAGGAAGTGAGGGCCAAGGCAGCTGCCACGCCGACAGCCATGGACGCGAAAGCGGAGCACGAGAAGGCGGCGGCGGCTGCGGCGGCGACATGCACCGCCTGGAAGGAGCGCATTGTAGGGGAGCTGAAGGGGCTGACAGACATGAAGTGGGCGGACAACACGTTGGAGATGGCGAAGAAGAACAAGGAGGTAGTCGCCGTCGGCGTCGCCGCCTTCTCGCTCGGCTTCTTCGTCTCTCAGAGGCTCTTCGGTAAGTGAGCAGCAATGAGTACCAAGGATGACCATCTCACAGGCCAACAGCGGGCGCGTAATATGTACAGGCTATTGTTGTGTTAGTAAAATGTACATTGACTCAACAACCATGTAAGATATATGTGGAATCAATCAATCAAAGTGTGTACATTCAGACAACAAACATGGAGTCAATCATATCTGGTCCTATACGACCATGAATTATATGATATATTGACTCAAGAGCATATAGTACAAAATATATGATGAAAATCCTAACAACATCCGTCCGTCCCTCACCTCTAGTCCTCTACAACTCCCTAGCATCGCCACAGTCATCATGTCTCCGCTATTCATCGATTGTTCTTGACCCTGCAATATTCTCAACCTATAATGTGGTCCCTACGAATAAGTAAATTTGCCAGTGGCGGGATGTATCGGTAGGCGATCCACCATCCATCAGTTTCCTCAAGATGCGGGTTGTCTGACTACATATAAACTTGTAAATTGATTTTCCCTACTATACTTGGTTAATACAACTGACAAGACTAACGTTTCAGCTTTTTATAGAGGAGAGAGAGAGTTAGAGTGGAGACGAATGACGCATGCATGCAGTCTCTCTTTCCATACATCTCACATGGGTTAATTTTCATCCTCATATTTCTGAATACTTGATATGTTTTGAACAAAATGTTCATTTCTGAAACTTTTTATATATTCGAATATTTGGTGACAAGACCTTCAAAACAAGATCAATCTTGGATATATTTGAACTACTTTTTATTTTACATATTCAACTATCTTTCAAATTATTTTCATAAAACATAAGAATGTTTCGGTATTTCATAAAAAATATTTCAATTGTTTCACTAATTTCAAAAAACTAATTCAAATATTTTTGAATAATTAATATTTCCAAACTGTTCCACTCATTTCAAAGAATATAATTCAAGTCGTTCCAAAATAAGCATTTCAAAATTTTGAAAAATCACATTGCAACGATTTGAAAAACTAATTTCACTCAATACCAACTATATCGCAAAAATTAATTTCACTTCTTATTTACGAAAAGAAATTAAAACGTATTTCTCAGCAGAAAAATTAGTTCCAAACATTGAAAAAGGCCGTTTCACACCAAAAAGATATGTTTAATTTTTTTCAAATAATTTCATTCATTACAAAATATATTTCAAAAAATAAATTTATTGTTTACTCATTCAAAAAAATTCACACATTTCCAAAAGATGGATTTAGGCTCATTTAAAACTTATTTCACACATTTTAAAAACTGATTTAACTCATTTCATCAAACAACCGATTTCACTGATTTGATACAACTGATTTCAGTCGTTTTAATTGAAAGAAAAACATATTTCAATAATTTTTGAAAGCTAATTTTTCTCATTTGATACTCGATGCAAAGAACTGATTTCAATTATTTGGAAAACATATTTCACACAATTCGAAAAGTTGTCAACGGAAAAAACAATTTCACACGCTTCATAAACCAGATTTCGCTCATTTACAAAATATATCAGTTATTTCAAAACATTGGTTTCACTGAATTAAAAAACGTATTTCACTTATTTCAGAAAGCTGATTCCAATCATTAAAAAAAACTCATTTCTTTATGTTCAAAAACCAATTTCACTCATCTGAAGAAACATATTTTACTCATATGAAGAAAATAATTTTACTCATTTGTGAAAACATATTTCACTCAGTTGAGAAAACATATTTCGAAATTGATTTCACTCGATGCAAAGAATTGATTTCAATTATTTCAAAAAACCTATTTCTTACAATTCAAAAGGTTATCAATTGAAAAAACACACTCGCTTCATAAAACAGATTTCGCTCATTTATAAAAATATAATTTCACTAATTTCAAACCATTGGTTCCACTGAATTGAAAAACGTATTTCACTTATTTCAGAAACCTGATATCACTCATTTCAAAATATATATTTCACTAGTGTCGCATCTCTGAAATAACAAGTTCACATTGAAATATGTTTCATATGCATGATTGTTTTTCTTTAGAAAGCTATTTCAATCATTTCAATACTGATTACAATTATTTTGAATAAGTAAATTTGAAATGAGTGAAATTGAAAATTTGATATGATTGAAATAGCAAAAATTAAACTAGTTTAAATGTATTCAAGAATTGTCTTGTTCTAAAGATCATGTGTTCAGGAATTTGAATATATACAAAAATTCAATGATAGATCATTACTGTTGAAGATATTGGGCATCTAAAATTTTAAACAAAGAGAAAATGCATTGATATGTGGAGAGAGATGATGATGCATGCATGCGTACCACCTGTGTAAAAAGGTACTACACTATCCAGATATTGATTTGACTAAAATCAGTAATACAAGAGGTGCCCTCCACCAAATACTTTCATATATACATGCATATGGTCCCACAACTTTACATATGTTAGTACATCATTGGTGACCAGGGCACCTGTAGCTCCCGGCTCCTGTAAAAATGACTTTGCAATGGTCCCTATGTGTGCCCCACTCTAGACTTCAGTCTATCAATTGACTTTGCGGTGGTCCCTATGTGTGCCCCACTCTAGACTTCAGTCTATCGTCCCAGTATCCGCATGATGTGATCTGGCACGGTGGTGCACCTATTAGTCTTGACTTCCCACCGTCGGCTACTACCTCGTCATAGCGACAACCGGTGACCCTTAGCCGAAACCAGATGCTATTTCTTAGACCATGGTCGCCCACCTTCAGCAGCATCGAGGACCTAACACAAACTCCATGACAACTATCCTACTCCTCCAACTCTTTCCTACAATTACAAAGTCATTGGGAATGGCCTTGTTCCTAGTAACATTTCCATCCCCAACTTTCTCCTTTCACTGCTCCTTTTCATAGTGCCCTTCTCGCACAAAAGCTATCTTTTGTTGTGGAGGAGGAGCTTGATATTTCTTCTTGTTCATCGTCTTGTTCCTCTTAGAGTAAGGATCAAACCCAATTCCCCCCTTAGCAACACATTCCCTTCGATTGATTAAGAGGTCATTAAGGTTATTTTCCCTTTGAATGCAAGACACAAACCCTTTCTCTAGTTGATATTTCAACTCCTTGTTCTCCACAAGGACGGATGCATAGTCAAGTGTAGAATTACAAGAACAAGTCCCATCATGCATATCAACCGGAGGAATGGTGGCAAGAGACATAAAGGTAGACGCTTTAAGTTGAGCATATAACTCGGTGAGAGCTATGAGCTCACATTTGACCATTTCTGCAATTATAAAACAGGATGATTCATCAAAATTTGTCTCACCTTCCAGAAAAGGAAGAATATGAACGTGTGTTAAACACTTACCGGTGGGGCTCCGTACCCGACCTCGAAGCCGAGGTCCTCCCCCTCCTTAGGGATCTTGTCCTTGACCAGCTTGAAAAGGCGCGTCCACATGCCGGCCAAGGTGTTGTGGAAGAAGTGGAGGATGGGCCCCGCATCCTCGAGTTTGTGCTGCCACATCGGGTTGGCCTGGAGTTAGAGCGGGAAAATGCGGCGGTTGAGCATGACGTTGACTACGTCAGCGAGTTGGAGGTCCTTCTCGATGGATCACCACTTGATCTTCTTGATCAGGGTCTCCGCCTCCTATGGGTTCCCCCAGATGACGCCCTTCTACTTTCAGAACTTAAGCTTTCTCGAATGCCCGGCCGAAAAGGCTATGACTTCGTTTGGCCAAGGGCAAGCGACTCAGTGGTATAAAACCACTCACGCTGCCATTCCTTGACCATCATGATGAAGGTGCCTTTGAACCAATCAACATTTTGGTTCTTGCTGGCCATGGCCCCTCCACACTCCGCCAGATCGGAGCCGCTGGATTTCGGCTTGACGCCAGAAGTCTTCAGCCACAGGCCTCAGTACGGTTCAATGCCGATGAAGACCTCACATATTGTGATAAAGGAGGCGAGGCACAACATGGAGTTCGGGTCATTTGGTGAAGTCAAGCCCATAATAGAACATCATCCCACGCACGAACGGGTGCAGCGGGAACCCTAAGCCTCGGATGAGGTGGGGGACGAAGACTACCCGCTCCCCTGGGTTGGGAGCGGGCACTTGTTCGTTGGCGCCAGGAGCGTGGGCAGCAACGTTGGCGGGGATGTATCCCGCGTCGCACAGGTCTGTGATGGTGGCCTCTGTCACGATGGAGCCAGCCCAGTGCCCTTTGAGGGTATCGGCCATGGCTGGGTGGGGGAGCTTGGATTTGCTGAGGAAGGAGAGTGCGAGATTGGATCTGGGCGCTGGAGCTCAGCGAAGCAGCAGGCAGGAGGAAATGAGAGCCTGATTGCTTGCATTATTCTCTTTGTTACTCTTATAAGCTGTTGAAAGGCCAAGAGTCCCCTGACCGCGCCGTAAAAATGTCACTCCCGCAAAGGATGCCGTTATGCGCATAGGGAGAAGCAAAATCTTGATGATATCTGTAAGAAAACAGGCACGATCTCCACCTTGATGGGACGCGCCAGTAGAAAGCCGCCTCGGGCCACAATTTAGGGTGAGCCGCTTTGATAAAGTTATCAGACTAACTAGGTGGCACTATTCACGCCTATGTGGTCGGCCTTCGAGGCTAGGTTACCCCGCCTCCCTGGGACAGGTGTGAGCTCGGCTAGGTCTTGTTTATGAGACACCGCTCCTTCAAAGAGCGGTTCGAGAGTCTTGAAGACACGAAGGGGAACTTGTCTGTCAAGCCAAGGACTTTGGGTCCGAGGTTATCTTCATCAAGGAAATTGTACTCAACGTAGAAGACCAGTTCGGGGGCTACTGACGGTGTCATGGACTAGGGGGTACTAACCTAGTCGGCCCAGGCTCCTTGGATGGGCCAGTGGGCCTTCATTCTGTTGGAAATATGCCCTAGAGGCAATAATAAAAGCATTATTATTATACTTCTTTGTTCGTGATAATTGTCTTTATTCATGCTATAATTGTATTATCCGGAAATCGTAATACATGTGTGAATAACAGACACCAACCTGTCCCTAGTGAGCCTCTAGTTGACTAGCTCGTTGATCAACAGATAGTCATGGTTTCCTGACTATGGACACTGGATGTCATTGATAACGAGATCACATCATTGGGAGAATGATGTGATGGACAAGACCCAATCCTAAACATAGCACAAGATCGTATAGTTCGTTTGCTAGAGTTTTCCAATGTCAAAGTATCTTTTCCTTGGACCATGAGATCGTGTAACTCCCGGATACCGTAGGAGTGCTTTG
This sequence comes from Triticum aestivum, assembly GCF_018294505.1. Lineage (NCBI taxonomy): Eukaryota > Viridiplantae > Streptophyta > Magnoliopsida > Poales > Poaceae > Triticum > Triticum aestivum. The sequence continues at coordinate 688,612,664 of NC_057795.1, forward strand.
GGTGTGCCAAACGTCAGAACGTAACTGGGTGACTATAAAGGTAGACTACGGGTATCTCCGAAAGTGTCTGTTGGGTGACATGGATCAAGACTGGGATTTGTCACTCCGTATGACGGAGAGGTATCACTGGGCCCACTCGGTAATGCATCATCATAATGAGCTCAGAGTGACCAAGTGTCTGGTCACGGGATCATGCATTACGGTACGAGTAAAGTGACTTGCCGGTAACGAGATTGAACGAGGTATTGGGATACCGACGATCGAATCTCGGGCAAGTAACATATCGATAGACAAAGGGAATAGCGTACGGGATTGATTAAATCCTCGACATCATGGTTCATCCGATGAGATCATCGTGGAGCATGTGGGAGCCAACATGGGTATCCAGATCCCGCTGTTGGTTATTGACCGGAGAGTCGTCTCGGTCATGTCTGCTTGTCTCCCGAACCCGTAGGGTCTACACACTTAAGGTTCGGTGACGCTAGGGTTATGAAGATATGTATATGCAGAAACCCGAATGTTGTTCGGAGTCCCGGATGAGATCCCGGACGTCACGAGGAGTTACGGAATGGTCCGGAGGTAAACAATTATATATAGGAAGTGCTATTTCGGGCATCGGGACAAGTTTCGGGGTTATCGGTATTGTACCGGGACCACCGGAAGGGTCCCGGGGGTCCACCGGGTGGGGCCACCTGTCCCGGGGGGCCACATGGGCTGTAGGGGGTGCGCCTTGGCCTAGATGGGCCAAGGGCACCAGCCCCTATAGGCCCATGCGCCTAGGGTTTCCACCATGGAAGAGTCCATGTGGTGGAAGGCACCCCTAGGTGCCTTGGGGGGGAGGGAAACCTCCCCTTGGCCGCCGCCCCCCCTAGTAGATGCCATCTACTAGGGCCGGCGCCCCCCTGGCACCCCTATATATAGTGGGGGGGAGAGGAGGGATTTCACACCAGCCCCTGGCGCCTCCACCTCCCCCCGTTATGTCTCTCCCTCGTAGTCTCGGCGAATCCCTGCTGCTGTGACGCCCTGCATCCACCACCACGCCGTCGTGCTGCTGGATCTTCATCAACCTCTCCTTCCCCCTTGCTGGATCAAGAAGGAGGAGACGTCTCCTGTCCCGTACGTGTGTTGAACGCGGAGGTGCCGTCCGTTCGGCGCTGGTCATCGGTGATTTGGATCACGTCGAGTACGACTACATCATCACCGTTCTTTTGAACGCTTCCGCTCGCGATCTACAAAGGTATGTAGATGCATCTAATCACTCGTTGCTAGATGAACTCCTAGATGATCCTGGTGAAACGAGTAGGAAAATTTTTGTTTTCTGTAACGTTCCCTAACAGTGGCATCATGAGCTAGGTCTATGCGTAGTTCTTCTTGCGCGAGTAGAACACAATTTGTTGTGGGCGTAGATTTGTCAACTTTCTTGCCGTTACTAGTCCTTTCTTGCTTCAGCGGTATTGTGGGATGAAGCGGCCCGGACCAACCTTACACGTACGCTTACGTGAGACCGGTTCCACCGACTAACATGCACTAGTTGCATAAGGTGGCTGGCGGGTGTCTGTCTCTCCTACTTTAGTTGGAGCGGAATCGATGAACAGGGTCCTTATGAAGGGTAAATAGAAGTTGACAAATCACGTTGTGGCTTTAACATAGGTAATAAAACGTTCTTGCTAGAACCCTAATTCAGCCACGTAAAACTTGCAACAACAATTAGAGGACGTCTAACTTGTTTTTGCAGCAAGTGGTTTGTGATATGATATGGCCAAAGTTGTGATGAATGATGAATGATCTATATGTGATGTATGAGATGTTCATGCTATTGTAATAGGATTCACGACTTGCATGTCGATGAGTATGACAACCGGAAGGAGCCATAGGAGTTGTCTTTATTCTTTTAATGACCTGCGTGTCATCGAGAAACGCCATGTAAATTACTTTACTTTATTGCTAAACGCGTTAGCCATAGTAGTAGAAGTAATAGTTGGCGAGCAACTTCATGGAGACACGATGATGGAGATCTGATGATGGAGATCATGGTGTCAAGCCGGTGACAAGATGATCGTGGAGCCCCAAGATGGAGATCAAAGGAGCTATGTGATATTGGCCATATCATGTCACGTTTATTATTTGATTGCATGTGATGTTTATCATGTTTTGCATCTTGTTTACTTAGAACGACGGTAGTAAATAAGATGATCCCTCACAATAATTTCAAGAAGTGTTCCCCCTAACTGTGCACCGTTGCGACAGTTCGCTGTTTCAAAACACCACGTGATGATCGGGTGTTTTATTCAGACGTTCACATACAACGGGTGTAAGACAGATTTACACATGCAAACACTTAGGTTGACTTGACGAGCCTAGCATGTACAGACATGGCCTCGGAACACGGAAGACCGAAAGGTCGAGCATGAGTCGTACAGAAGATACGATCAACATGAAGATGTTCACCGATGTTGACTAGTCCGTCTCACGTGATGATCGGACACGGTCTAGTTAACTCGGATCATGTAATACTTAGATGACTGGAGGGATGTCTAATCTAAGTGGGAGTTCACTAATAATTTGATTAGTTGAACTTAATTACCATGAACTTAGTCTAAATATTTTACAATATGACTTGTAGATTAAATGGCCAACGTAGTCCTCAACTTCAACGCGTTCCTAGAGAAAACCAAGCTGAAAGACGATGGCAGCAACTATACGGACTGGGTCCGGAACCTGAGGATCATCCTCATAGCTGCCAAGAAAGATTATGTCCTACAAGCACCGCTTGGTGACGCACCCGTTCTCCCTGCAGAACAAGATGTTATGAACGCTTGGCAGGCACGTTCCGATGACTACTCCCTCGTTCAGTGCGGCATGCTTTACAGCCTAGAGCCGGGGCTCCAAAAGCGTTTTGAGAGACATGGAGCATATGAGATGTTCGAAGAGCTGAAAATGGTTTTCCAAGCTCATGCCCGGGTCGAGAGATATGAAGTCTCCGACAAATTCTTTAGCTGTAAGATGGAGGAAAACAGTTCTGTCAGTGAGCACATACTCACTATGTCTGGGTTGCATAACCGCTTGACTCAGCTGGGAGTTAATCTCCTGGATGATGCGGTCATTGACAGAATCCTCCAGTCGCTTCCACCAAGCTACAAGAGCTTTGTGATGAACTTCAATATGCAGGGGATGGAAAAGACCATTCCTGAAGTATTTGCTATGCTGAAATCAGCAGAGGTAGAAGTCAGGAAGGAACATCAAGTGTTGATGGTCAATAAAACCACTAAGTTCAAGAAAGGCAAGGGTAAAAAGAACTTCAAGAAGGACGGCAAGGAGGTTGCCGCGCCCGGCAAGCAAGCTGCCGGGAAGAAGCCAAAGAATGGACCCAAGCCCGAGACTGAGTGCTTTTATTGCAAGGGAAGCGGTCACTGGAAGCGGAACTGCCCTAAGTACTTAGCGGATAAGAAGGCCGGCAAAACAAAAGGTATATGTGATATACATGTAATTGATGTGTACCTTACTAGTGCCCGTAGTAGCTCCTGGGTATTTGATACCGGTGAAGTTGCTCACATTTGTAACTCAAAGCAAGGGCTGCGGAATAAGCGGAAACTGGCAAAGGACGAGGTGACGATGCGCGTCGGGAATGGTTCCAAGGTCAATGTGATCGCCGTCGGCACGCTACCTCTGCATCTCCCTTCGGGATTAGTTTTAAACCTTAATAATTGTTATTTAGTGCCAGCTTTGAGCATGAACATTGTATCGGGATCTCGTTTAATTCGAGATGGCTACTCTTTTAAATCTGAGAATAATGGTTGTTCCATTTTTATGAGAGATATGTTTTATGGTCATGCTCCTATGGTGAATGGTTTATTCTTTATGAATCTCGAACGTGATGCTACACATGTTCATAATGTGAGTACCAAAAGAAGTAAGGTTGATAATGATAGTCCCACATACTTGTGGCACTGCCGCCTTGGTCACATAGGTGTCAAACGCATGAAGAAGCTCCATGCTGATGGACTTTTAGAGTCTCTTGATTATGAATCATTTGACACGTGCGAACCATGCCTTATGGGTAAAATGACCAAGACTCCGTTCTCAGGAACAATGGAGCGTGCAACCGACTTATTGGAAATCATACATACTGATGTGTGCGGTCCGATGAGTGTTTAGGCTCGCGGTGGCTATCGTTATGTTCTCACCCTCACTGATGATTTAAGTAGGTATGGGTATATCTACTTCATGAAACACAAGTCTGAAACCTTTGAAAAGTTCAAGGAATTTCAGAGTGAGGTTGAAAATCAACGTGACAGGAAAATCAAGTTTCTACGATCAGATCGTGGAGGAGAATACTTGAGTCACGAGTTTGGGGCACACTTAAGAAAATGTGAAATAGTTTCACAACTCACGCCGCCTGGAACACCTCAGCGTAATGGTGTGTCCGAACGTCGTAATCGCACTCTGTTAGATATGGTGGGATCTATGATGTCTCTTACCGATTTACCGCTTTCTTTTTGGGGCTATGCTTTAGAGACTGCCGCATTCACTTTAAATAGGGCTCCGTCGAAATCCGTTGAGACGACACCGTATGAATTATGGTTTGGGAAGAAACCTAAGTTGTCGTTTCTAAAAGTTTGGGGATGCGATGCTTATGTCAAGAAACTTCAACCTGAAAAGCTCGAACCCAAGTCGGAAAAATGCGTCTTCATAGGGTACCCAAAAGAAACTATTGGGTACACCTTCTACCTCAGATCCGAAGGAAAGATCTTTGTTGCCAAGAATGGGTCCTTTCTGGAGAAAGAGTTTCTCTCGAAAGAAGTAAGTGGGAGGAAAGTAGAGCTTGATGAAGTATTACCTCTTGAACCGGAAAATGGCGCAACTCAAGAAAATCTTCCTGAGGTGCCAGCACCGACTAGAGAGGGAGTTAATGATAATGATCAAGATACTTCTGATCAAGCCCCTACTGAAATTCGAAGGTCCACAAGGACACGTTCCGCACCAGAGTGGTACGGCAACCCTATCTTGGAAATCATGCTGTCAGACAACGGTGAACCTTCGAACTATGAAGAAGCGATGGCGGGCCCGGATTCCGACAAATGGCTAGAAGCCATGAAATCCGAGATAGGATCCATGTATGAAAACGAAGTATGGACTTTGACTGACTTGCCCATTGAGCGGCGAGCCATAGAAAATAAATGGATCTTTAAGAAGAAGACAGACGCGGATGGTAATGTGACCATCTATAAAGCTCGGCTTGTCGCTAAGGGTTATCGACAAGTTCAAGGGGTTGACTACGATGAGACTTTCTCACCGGTAGCGAAGCTGAAGTCCGTTCGAATCATGTTAGCAATTGCCGCATTCTATGATTACGAAATATGGCAAATGGACGTCAAAACGGCATTCCTTAATGGTTTCCTTAAGGAAGAATTGTATATGATGCAGCCGGAAGGTTTTGTCGATCCTAAGAATGTTGACAAAGTATGCAAGCTCCAACGCTCGATTTATGGGCTGGTGCAAGCATCTCGGAGTTGGAACATTCGCTTTGATGAGATGATCAAAGCGTTTGGGTTTACATAGACTTATGGAGAAGCCTGCGTTTACAAGAAAGTGAGTGGGAGCTCTGTAGCATTTCTCATATTATATGTAGATGACATACTGTTGATGGGAAATGATATAGAACTCTTGGACAGCATCAAGGCCTACTTGAATAAAAGTTTTTCAATGAAGGACCTTGGAGAAGCTGCTTATATATTAGGCATCAAAATCTATAGAGATAGATCAAGACGCCTCATAGGTCTTTCACAAAGCACATACCTTGATAAGATATTGAAGAAGTTCAATATGGATCAATCCAAGAAGGGGTTCTTGCCTGTGTTACAAGGTATGAAATTGAGCTCAGCTCAATGTCCGACCACGGCAGAAGATATAGAAGAGATGAGCGTCATCCCCTATGCCTCAGCTATAGGTTCTATTATGTATGCCATGCTGTGTACCAGACCCGATGTTAACCTTGCCGTCAGTTTGGTAGGAAGGTACCAAAGTAATCCCGGCAAAGAACACTGGACAGCGGTCAAGAATATCCTGAAGTACCTGAAAAGGACTAAGGAAATGTTTCTCGTTTATGGAGGTGACGAAGAGCTCGTCGTAAAGGGTTACGTCGACGCTAGCTTTGACACAGATCTGGATGACTCTAAGTCACAAACCGGATACGTGTATATTTTGAATGGTGGGGCAGTAAGCTGGTGCAGTTGCAAGCAAAGCGTCGTGGCGGGATCTACATGTGAAGCGGAGTACATGGCAGCCTCGGAGGCAGCACATGAAGCAATATGGGTGAAGGAGTTCATCACCGACCTAGGAGTCATACCCAATGCGTCGGGGCCGATCAAGCTCTTCTGTGACAACACTGGAGCTATTGCACTTGCCAAGGAGCCCAGGTTTCACAAGAAGACAAGGCACATCAAGCGTCGCTTCAACTCCATTCGTGAAAATGTTCAAGATGGAGACATAGAGATTTGTAAAGTACATACGGACCTAAATGTAGCAGATCCGTTGACTAAACCTCTCCCTAGAGCAAAACATGATCAACACCAGAATTCCATGGGTGTTCGATTTATCACAATGTAACTAGATTATTGACTTTAGTGCAAGTGGGAGCTGTTGGAAATATGCCCTAGAGGCAATAATAAAAGCATCATTATTATATTTCTTTGTTCATGATAATTGTCTTTATTCATGCTATAATTGTATTATCCGGAAATCGTAATACATGTGTGAATAACAGACACCAACCTGTCCCTAGTGAGCCTCTAGTTGACTAGCTCGTTGATCAACAGATAGTCATGGTTTCCTGACTATGGACACTGGATGTCATTGATAACGAGATCACATCATTGGGAGAATGATGTGATGGACAAGACCCAATCCTAAACATAGCACAAGATCGTATAGTTCGTTTGCTAGAGTTTTCCAATGTCAAAGTATCTTTTCCTTGGACCATGAGATCGTGTAACTCCCGGATACCGTAGGAGTGCTTTGGGTGTGCCAAACGTCAGAACGTAACTGGGTGACTATAAAGGTAGACTACGGGTATCTCCGAAAGTGTCTGTTGGGTGACATGGATCAAGACTGGGATTTGTCACTCCGTATGACGGAGAGGTATCACTGGGCCCACTCGGTAATGCATCATCATAATGAGCTCAGAGTGACCAAGTGTCTGGTCACGGGATCATGCATTACGGTACGAGTAAAGTGACTTGCCGGTAACGAGATTGAACGAGGTATTGGGATACCGACGATCGAATCTCGGGCAAGTAACATATCGATAGACAAAGGGAATAGCGTACGGGATTGATTAAATCCTCGACATCGTGGTTCATCCGATGAGATCATCGTGGAGCATGTGGGAGCCAACATGGGTATCCAGATCCCGCTGTTGGTTATTGACCGGAGAGTCGTCTCGATCATGTCTGCTTGTCTCCCGAACCCGTAGGGTCTACACACTTAAGGTTCGGTGACGCTAGGGTTATGAAGATATGTATATGCAGAAACCCGAATGTTGTTCGGAGTCCCGGATGAGATCCCGGACGTCACGAGGAGTTCCGGAATGGTCCGGAGGTAAAGAATTATATATAGGAAGTGCTATTTCGGGCATCGGGACAAGTTTCGGGGTTATCGGTATTGTACCGGGACCACCGGAAGGGTCCCGGGGGTCCACCGGGTGGGGCCACCTGTCCCGGGGGGCCACATGGGCTGTAGGGGGTGCGCCTTGGCCTAGATGGGCCAAGGGAACCAGCCCCTATAGGCCCATGCGCCTAGGGTTTCCACCATGGAAGAGTCCATGTGGTGGAAGGCACCCCTAGGTGCCTTGGGGGGGAGGGAAACCTCCCCTTGGCCGCCGCCCCCCCTAGTAGATGCCATCTACTAGGGCCGGCGCCCCCCCTGGCACCCCTATATATAGTGGGGGGGAGAGGAGGGATTTCACACCAGCCCCTGGCGCCTCCACCTCCCCCCGTTACGTCTCTCCCTCGTAGTCTCGGCGAAGCCCTGCTGCTGTGACGCCCTGCATCCACCACCACGCCGTCGTGCTGCTGGATCTTCATCAACCTCTCCTTCCCCCTTGCTGGATCAAGAAGGAGGAGACGTCTCCCGTCCCGTACGTGTGTTGAACGCGGAGGTGCCGTCCGTTCGGCGCTGGTCATCGGTGATTTGGATCACGTCGAGTACGACTACATCATCACCGTTCTTTTGAACGCTTCCGCTCGCGATCTACAAAGGTATGTAGATGCATCTAATCACTCGTTGCTAGATGAACTCCTAGATGATCTTGGTGAAACGAGTAGGAAATTTTTTGTTTTCTGCAACGTTCCCCAACACATTCTTCCCAAGATGGACTCCGGAAGTTGCACTGTCACATCCCTAGCTGCTGGTAGTGCTCTAGGCTAGCTCATGTGTGCATCATGTTTAAATTCTGAAAATTTGAACTGAGGGAATTTTTGGAAGCCTCAAAAACTTAAATAAAAGAGGGGCAAAAACCCTAGAAATCTCATTCATTGCTCCAAAATGCACTTCTTAAATGTTTGATAATTTTTGGTAAGGGTTCTGGTCCCAACCAAAATATTGAACATTTTTAAGGAATTATTTTTGGGACTTTGGATTTAATTCATTAGCTATTTGAATTTGAGTTATATTCATATAATTAGAATATAATTTCAAATACCCCTGAAATATTTTATAAGCTTTTGGAAAAGTCCATCTAGCAATATAAAATATTCAGAGGAGTTTTTGGCATTGTTTGAATTATTTTTAAATTCAAAACAGTGGCAAAATAAATTAAATAAAACAAAACAGGAGAAAAAAATAAATAAATAAAAAGAGCAAAAGCCTACCTAACTCACCTGCAGCCCACCTGGCGGCCACCAACCGGCCCAGCCGGCCCAGCCCATCTCCACTCCCTCCCCTGTCGTCTTCCTCCCTGCCAGGAGGACGGGCACGCGCCCGGCGCGCGCGGCCACGCGCCCCGGCCACCTCCTCCCTGCCTGGCTGCCTCCTCCTCCCCTGGTCGCCTCCCGCAACGCCACGCACCTCCCTGCCTCTCTCCCTCACTCTCCCGCGCCCTCATCCTCTCCCCTGGACCCCTCTCTCTCGCCACCGAATACACCACCATCGCCGCCGACGCCGATTGCCGCAGCCACCGGCCACCCCTCGCCCTCCCGCTGAGCTCAGGAGCTCCGCCACTCCGTCCTCGACCCACATCACCGAGCCACGCCCTCCAGAAGCCCCTGAACGACCTCACCGGGCTCGTCTTCTACCTCGGACCCGCCGGCCATCACCGTCAAATTCGTCGGCTCTGGACCCTCCCCGACCTCGCCGAGCGTTCCGTTGTCATCGCGGTGAGCCCTGTCGTGTTTCCCCTCTCTTCATTCGCTCGCCCCTATGCTGCACCCGCCGTCTCACCGCAACCGGAGCTCGCTGCCGCCGGCCATGTTGCCGTCGCAGCCATGGCTTGTTTCGGTCGCGTCCGAGCACGACTTTGAGCTCGTGGGGCTCACAGGAAGCCCATGCGCAACACAACTTGTCCAAAACCCCACCAGGGCCTCGCGCCCGTTACCACCCGAACTCCGGCGCCGCCGCGAGCTCCGTTCCGACGAGCCCCGGCGTCCCCGCAGCCTCCCACCTACCCCATCAGATGCGGGAGAGCCCGGGCTACGCCCCGGTGCCCTCAGCGCGCGAATCCGATGCCCCTAGCGCAAGTCCGGCGTGCCCCCGCCGTGCTCTGTGGTCACCGCCGGCCAAACTCCGGCGGGCCGATGTGGCCACTTAGTTAGGGGCTAATCACCCTATGAGCCACTGCCATGTGGGCCCCTGCGCCTAATTAGGATTAGTATATCTTTCTGTTTAGTTTAGTCTAATTGCAGTGGCCCCACGCGTCAGTTTTGACCGTGCTGACGTGGCCGTTGACTGGGCCCACCCGTCAGCGGCACTAAGCAGCCCCAGTCACTGACCAGTGGACCCCACTGGTCAGGTTTGACCAGCAGCAGCGTCTGTTGACCTGCTGACGTCATAGTGACGCAATGCTGACGCAATTATGTTTTCTGGATTTATTTTTATTCAGAAAATACCTAAAACTTCTAAAAATCATAGAAATTCAACCGTAACTCCAAATTAAATAATTTATATATGAAAAATTATCAGAAAAATTCAAGGAATCCATCTGTACCATTTTCATGCATGTTAGAACAACTTATAGATGCTGTTTAGCACAAATCATACTAATGGCATTTAAATATCCACATATGGAGTTTGAATTTGAATCTTGGATTCAAACCAACTTCATTTAATCTGGTTTTAGGTGCATTAGCCCAAAACACATTCATATTGCCATGTCATAGCATGCATCATATTGTGCATTGCATTGATTGTGTTTCTTCTGTGTTTGCCGGTGTTGTTCCCCCTCGGTAGACGTTGTATCGACGATGTGATCGTTGACACTGATGAAGACTCAATGCTATCTTCAGAAGTGCCAGGCAAGCAAAACCCCCTTGTTCATTCCGATACAATCCCACTCTCTCGCTCCTGCTCTCTTTTACTGCATTAGGACAACAACGATTCAACTGTTACTTGCTGCGGTAGCTGAACCCCTTTATCCTTTGCATGACCTGTCATTGCCACAGTAAATAGATGAAACCTACTAGCATGAGTAGGAGTTGTTTGAGCCCTGATGTGCCTACTCACTTATGTTGTTGTCATGCCTGCTACTGCTTAGAGTTGAGTCGGGTCTGATTCATCGGGGATGAATCAGAGGCGTGTGAACCTGTCCTACTGTGTGTGAGCTAAGTGTGTGAACACAATTTGGTAAAGGTAGCGGTGAGAGGCCATGTAGGAGTACATGGTGGGTTGTCTCATTGCAGCCGTCCTCAGGAACTGAGTTCTGTGGTTGTGATCCATGATTCAGCTACTACCACGCATTGGGCCCGAAACCAATGGACCCTCTCGGCTTCTTGATCACCCTTGTCCTCTGTCCAGGAGTTGCAAGTAGTTTCTGGTGTTTGTAGTATGCTGGAGGCCGTGCGCAGCGCTGACCGTAGGGGTGGGCTGTGATGCGGTAGGCACGTGGCCGGGTAAACCGGGCGCCCGTTTGGTGTCACGGAACCCTGTACACATCGTTTGGGGCTGTGAGCGAAACTCCGGCCGGATCTCCTCATGGATGGAACCCGAATAGGCGATAAACCTGGACTAGAGACTTGAGTGTTTAGGCAGGCCGTGGCCGACACCCACGTTGGGCTTCCGCTTGAAGGTTGCCGAGTACATGTCGTGTAAACGGCGGTAAGTGGTGGGAGCGTGTGTGAAGAAGTACACCCCTGCAGGGTTAACATTATCTATTCGAATAGCCGTGTCCGCGGAAAAGGACTTCTGGGTTGCTTATATCAGTTCATAGACAAGTGAAAGTGGATACTCTAAAATACGCAAGATAAGCGTGAGTGCTATGGATGGCGTTCTCGTAGAGAGACGGGAGCGGATCCATAGTGGTGTATTGATATGGTGAATATGTGGACTCGTGTGCGCCACCTCAAAGAGTTGCTTGCAGTCGTAGTTCAGGATAGCCACCGAGTCAAAGCTGGCTTGCTGCAGTTAAACCCCACCATCCCCTTTGTTGATAATGATACATATGTAGTTAGTTCTGATGTAAGTCTTGCTGGGTACATTTGTACTCACGTTTGCCTATTTTATGTTTTTGCAGAGAGACTTCGGTCTCACTAGTAGGTCCGCGTGGACTTCGACGTTAGCTTGATACCTCAGCTACGATCTTGAGCCCTCGGCGGGATCTGGTAGATAGTCAGGCTTCTGAGCTTTTTTTCTTTTATAGTTGTCTGTACTCAGACATGTTAAGCTTCCGCATGTGCTTTGACTTGTATGCTCTGATTGTTGGGTCATGAGACCCATGTTTGTAATATCTCGCTCCTCGGAGCCTAATCAACTACTGAGTCGTAGAGTCATTTTGTGATGCCATGTTGTATTGCACATATCGAGCATATTGTGTGTATGTTATTGAAATGCTTGGTATGTGTGGGATCTGACTATCTAGTTGTTTATCTTTAGTAGCCTCTCTTACCGGGAAATGTCTCCTAGTGTTTTCACCGAGCCATGGTAGCTTGCTACTGCTCCGGAACACTTAGGCTGGTCGGCATGTGTCCTTCGTTCCTGTGTCTGTCCCTTCGGGGAAATGTCACGCGATGAATACCGGAGTCCTGTTAGCCCGCTACAGCCCGGTTCACCGGAGTCCTGCTAGCCCAGTGCTACAGCCTGGATTCACTCGCTGATGACCGACACGTTCGATGCCGGGTCATGGATGCCTGTCCCTGTAAGTTAGTGCCACTTTGGGTTTACGACTAGCCATGTCAGCCCGGGCTCCTTATCATATGGATGCTAGCGACACTGTCATATACGTGTGCCAAAAGGCGCAAACGGTCCCGGGCAAAGGTAATGCGACACCCGTGGGAATACCGTGCGTGAGGCCGCAAAGTGATATGAGGTGTTACATGCTAGATCGATGTGGTATTGAGTCAGGGTCCTGACATGCACGATGGGGCATGATCAGGACTTCATCTGTTGAAGGCTTGGCGTACACTCCAAGACTTCTCCTGCCACCTCCATGCCAAGATACTGACCTTGTAACCCTAGATACCCTGCCTAGCGTGTATATTAGCCAGAGGGTTTAGCCTGTAGAGGGGACATGAACGCAATTTCATTCACCTAGCCCTAGGGTTAGTACACATCTCACGATCTTGAGGTAGATCAACTTTGTACTTGATACGTCTTCATCAATATAAACAAGAGCAGGACGTAGGGTTTTAACTCCATCAAGAGGGCCCGAACTTGAATAAAACATCGTATCTTTGTTCCTGTTACCATCTATCTGAGATCCACAGCTCGGGACCCCCTACCCCGAGGTCTGCCGGTTTTTACACCGACAAAACCACCATCATTGCATATGCAACACCCCACTTCCTTCCCCAACAAGACTGAGCTCAGCTCGAGGCCATGACCACAAGCAATGCAATGCGTGACTTTCTGCAACAAGACATATGTTGCAAAAAAAAAATTACAACAAGAGTTTTGTTGCAAAAAAAACAAAAAGATATTCTGCAATGTGACCTGTATGCAAAAAATGTTTTGCAACATAACCTTTGTTAAAAAAAATCTACAACAAGACCTATGTTGCAAAAGGCTTCTCGGAACATGACTTTTGTTGCATAGTGACAAGATAGCTTAATCGGGAGATTCCGTTAGATCATACGGCTCGTAGACGGCGGATCTTTTAAAAAGATCCGCAGTCTGACGCGTAGCACGACCCTAATTGTAACTAGTGTTTCTCAATTACCATGATGACATTTTTTCGAAAAGGGGGAAGGCCATGGCCTATGCATCATCATGTTGCACATAACCAGCTTTATTAAACAAAAGCAAATAGGAGACATTCCCGTCGACGACGAGGCGCCTACGGTGACTTCGTAAATCTCAAGATGATATGCCGGCTCAGTCTCTCGGAGGTGCTCATAGGGGTAGGGTGTGCGTGTGTGTGTTCACAGGGGTGAGTGTATGCGCGTGTATATGAGCGCTTGTGTCTATACTGATGCTAAAAAAAGACTAGGCTCATCGGCCATCGAGCGAGAGCGACCAGTCATCAAGCGCGATCCTGGACTCCTCCTACTCGATGAGTCGATCACTACATTATCCATAAAAAAACTAGATCGCTACAGGGAGTCAGGGATCGGGATCGTGGCTACGCTACAGGAAAAGAACGTCGCATCCGCTCCTCGCCTGGAGCCCTCGAGTCCTCCATGTCTGGAGCGCTTGACGTCTACGCCTCGTCCCTCGGTGGCTCTGCCTTGGTCCCAGCCTCTGTGGTCCTTAGATCGATCAGAATTCGGATTCAGGCTGACTAAGCGTCAGGCCGCTGTCGAGGTGTCGTCGTTGCCTTCCTGGCGTCCTTTCTCAATTTTCAGACTCGGCGGACATCGTCTTGTCGGATTGATCGGTGACCGACTCTAGCCTTGAGGTGCTTAGCGAGTCCATCTTTTCAATTAACTTTGACTCCTACTCCTAATTCCTAATTTTGTAATTAATTATTGACAGGGACCTTTACTTCGTAGAGATTGGTTCTTACCTCCTCAGTTAAAGATCACAAGACCAAAAATTTGGTGAGTTAGACGGTTCGTCTAATTGCCAAACATTGACACATGATCTTCAATTGATATATGCTACCATATAATTTTTTTTATTCATCTTCTTTATCTTGTGTTTCAATAATACAGATTTGAGTCATCTTCTTTATCATTATGACATTATAAATTTTTTCTGTGAGTTATATATACATTATAATTGCTCTAGTTTAGTTTTTTTTAAAGGGCCCCATTTTTTAGTTTCGCACAGGGCCCCGGATTTTACCGGCCCAGCCCTGTTGACATACCAACGAAACTAGTTGAATAATGCATGTGCAACCATTTTCAGACGGTTGCACCCAAAGTTCATGAGCTCCCTAGTGTCCCCACGCTGAAGTGATGACTACATGCAGATCAATGCGGTGGCTCCGAAGATAACCTACAAATTTAATAGAGTGAGACCTGTTAAAGCAACATCCATTCCAGCAATTCCAAATTAATAGAAGATGACATGATAATTGTAACTAGTGTTGCGTTGCAGGAAAAGGTAAATCATACTCTTTTTGTAAATTAATAGTATAAGATTTTTAGTAATGATCTAAAAAATCTTATATTAGTTTATAGAGGGAGTACATCATAAAAAGCTATGTTAAGGAGATGCCGATTCCCCTGCCCGAGAGGCAACATTAAGATCAGTCCTAGCCCGTTACCTCCACGTGAGCAGGTGCTGCTAGGGATTTGCTTACCGGGTGGAAAATACGGTTACCTCCCGGTAACTATGAATCTCGGAACCCCATGAGAAACTGCCTTACCGAGTGAAATATCTTGAGTATTTGAATTAGAATGAATTGTAACTGAATTTCGAATGAATTTTGTTTGGATTCAAATATTATTTAAAAAATCCATCCGGTATCTGGAATCTCGAAGCCTCGAGAGAAGTTTTTTTTTTGCATCCGAAATCCAAAATCTTGGGTGCTGTTCTCATGCACTTGTGCATGCGATCGAGTTGGTTTGATTTTTTTGTCGTTTAATAATCAGTATAATAATTGTTGAATGAAGCTCCATGTTCCTTTCTTCGCGGGGAAGGATAAAAACTTTTCTTTGTTTTTGAGATAGCTCACCACCCAATTTTCCTAAGAAAAACATATTCTCCATTTTTTTTGCGGGTGAAAAAAAAACATATTCTCCATTGACACATGTTTCCAAAAATCTCGCGAGGAACCTGGCCTTTATTTCGTGTGGAGTTTTTTTTTCAAGTGCGACGCCATCTTTATGCAGAAAACCACAATAATCTCCATAGAAAAACGGCCCATTTTTTGATGAGTTAATATAGTACATACTGTATACTTGAAGTGAGATAAAATTAGGATGCGAATTTTGATCCAGTTACGTACGCGGCCGGCCGACGACGCATGGAGTTGGGCTTGCTTGGCTGCCACGATGACATGCACACCAAACAAGCAAGCATTCCTTCTTCACCTCCATAGCTTAGCTTCCCTCCCTCCAAACCCATGAATTTAGATCCCAAAACCTTTCCTCACCCAAGAGCAAGAGGCCACGACTCCATGGATGTAGCTTGCAAGCTAAGCCACACTTCTTCCTTGCATCCATGGCGATCTCCTCCCTCCACCTCTCTCCTCACAGCCCAAGCTTCGAACCAACCAAACATTCCGTCCGTCACCTACGTCGTATATATACACGGCGCATCATGCCACCCTTCTCATCTCACCTCTCACCTCTCCATCATCACCATCCATCCACAGAGCTAGCTAGCATCACTCGCAGGCCATCACGATTCCTTCCCTACGCTTCCTCATGGCCGCCACCGGCACCGCCACCAGGCAGCAGCAGCCGGCGGCGGCGGTGGTCGTGGACCCCAAGTTCGAGTGGGCGGAGAAGGCCGGCGCCTACGTGCTCCGCCTCACCCTGACCGGCTTCCGGAAGGACGACTTCCGCGTGCAGGTGGACGGCGCCGGGAGGCTCACCGTGCGCGGCACCAGGCCGGGCGCCTCCCTCCACAAGGTCTTCCAGCTGCCCGCGACCGCCTGCCTCGACGACATCGCCGGCCGCTTCGAGGCCGGCGTGCTCACGCTCACCGTGCCCAAGCGCGCCGGTGCAGCCCCACCGACGAGCACCGAGGAAGTCAAGAAGGGTAAAACCGGTGGTGCGGCCAAGGAGGAGAACGCCGAGCCGACGCCTCCCGCAGAGGTCGACGCCGCCAAGAGCATGCCCGCCGCCAAGCCGACGCCAGCCGCAGAGGTCGATGGCGCCAAGAAGATGACCGGGGAGGAGGGTGCTGCTGCTGCCAAGCTGACGCCACAAGCAGAGGTCGATGGCACCAGCAAGAAGATGTCCAAGGAGGAGGGTGCCGCCAAGCCGCCGCCGCCGCCGCCAACCTCGCACCGGCTGCCATCCAAGGACGGCGGGGCTGGAAAGAAGGAGACCAAGGGCGCCAAGCAGCCGGCTACCAGGGACGACGGCGGCGAGAAGAAGGAAGCCGTCGTTGGCACTGAGCCCAAGGAGAGCACGCTTGGTAAGACGACACGTCAGGTTGCGGAGTATGTTCACCGCATGGAGGAGGAGAGCAGACGCAAGCAAATTGAGCATAAGCCGGCGCCGGCGGCGAAGAAGGAAGAAGAAGTGAAGCCCAAGGCACCCCAGCCAGCAGCAGCCGCGCCGACACCGGACAACCCCGCGCCGAAGGCAGAGGTTGCCAACGGCGAGAAGGCCAAGGCGGCGGTTGACCCGGAGACGACGAGGCGGCGCGGCGAGGAGGAGAGGGCCAAGGCTGCTGCCGCGGCGACGGCCATGGAAGCAAAAGCGGAGCAGGCGAAGAAGGCGGTGGCGTCGACATGCACGGCCTGGAAGGAGCGCATCGCCGGGGAGCTCAAGGGGCTGGCGGACATGAAGTGGGCGGACAACGCGGTGGAGACGGCGAGGAAGAACAAGGAGGTGGTCGCCGTCGGCGTCGCCGCCTTCTCCATCGGCTTCCTCGTCGCCCATAAGCTCTTCAGGAAGTGAGCAGCACTAGCTGCATCTGTAGCATACACGGACAGTGGGTAAATATGTATTGAACACAAGGAACATGTAAAGATATGTGTGCAAGTAAAGTGTGTACATAGAGACAACCAACAAGCTGGCTGAAGATTCATGTGCAACATACATCTTCAGTTTGTTCTAGGGAAGTAACCTTATGTGTGGAGGAAAACTCAAAACGGTGCCCGGGCTCATCTGCTCCCTCTCAGCAAAAAATTAAAAAAAAATACTAGAAAAATTCAAAAAATTCCAATTTTTTTTGTGGTGGTAGATAATTTGACGCGTGAGGTGCGCCCCAAAATTCAACTCATTTGGACATCTAAGCAGCTCTCGGCAAAAAAGACAAATCGGGTCAAAACAGTGCGTGAACAGTAAACATTTTTACAGACCCTGATTTTGTCTTTTTTGCCGAGAGCTGCTCAGATGCTCAAATGAGCTGATTTTTGGGGCGCACCTCACGCGTCAAATTATCTACCACCACAAAAAAAATTGGAATTTTTTGAATTTTTCTAGTATTTTTTTTTTGAATTTTTTTCTAAGCGTGGGTGCAGATGAGCCCGGGTGCAGATTAGCCGCACTCTATGTGTGGAGGCTTATGTGGTTCTTTTATTCACGGTAAATAGTGTGTTCCTCGTGGTCATGAATGGCTTCTCCAGCCAAGCACTAAGTTTTCAGAAGTTACATCATTTCTAAAAATTTAGTTCATTTTTTTGTTGAACTAAGCAGCGTTGGAGGATATCTAAAGCTTCCAAATTTGCATCCTACTTTTTCTATGGAACGAAAACATTACAACTGTTACATGTTGTCATTTGCAAGACAATTCAATTAAGCTTTCTAGTGAATATTTTCAAAAGCTACACGCACTGACAAATATAACTTTCCTGTATACATCCGCAGCATATGGATGATATGATAATTTCACACAATTCAATTAAGTTTCCAACTGCTAGATCCCAAAAGGTACCAAATGCTAGTCTGAATCCAGAAAATGTGACGGTCTGAACCTTAAGATTGTTTTCAAACTTCCATGTGAATTTTTGTTGTCCGGCACACATTTATTATATGTTCACCATAACCGAAGTAACAGTCACCGAAAGAGCTGAGGAACTAGTTATCACCATAAGGTGACATGCTTACTGCAAGCCTGGTACTACAACAAATGTTTACAACAACAAGAACGAGAGGCAACTAGAAGATCACTCGACAATGTCCGACACATCTCAGAGTTGGTCTTGAGGGTTTTTTCTTGAACAGCCATACTCTTGTCGAAAGCCACCTTCGACCTGAAACATTGGAAACGAATGATATCAAGCATGCAAAACCCAGGTACACCGTAATCTGCTAATATGAAATATGGTTTACTGTCTGTAGTCTGTATCTAATCTGCTATTCGATAATTATGTATCACCCAGGTACACCATGTAAATGACAGTCATTATGGATATTGTTAGTGTAAATCACTCACAAGTAGATGGCCTAATTGACGGTTTTTCTTATTTATGCAAATCCATTAATGCTCTAATTAACGCCTCTCTTATATTTATGCAAAACCCTTAATGTACACCTGCAAAGACATCTCAGGGACACAAATATCGCATCGACTACACATGTTGTTTTCCAGAGAATGTGAAAGCTATTTAAAAAAAGAATATCCAGAACATTCATGCTTACCATACTGCAAACCAAAGCTTCTGACTGATCCAACATAAATCATTCATGGTCTGGATTGCCTTTTAGCTTAAGCTCAACTTCTAGCTCCTTGTGCTTTAGCTGAAGTTCCAAACGCTTGTTCTCGAGCATCATTTCTTCATTCTCCGATTCCATCCTTTCAATTTCCCTGTCCTTCTTCCTCTTGAATCTCTCCCACTTTAGACGTTGCTCTGTTACTTCCAGTTCCTGTGCTTCAATCTGCAACTGACGTTTCCGAAGCTCTATTGCTTGGGAAGCCAGTTCCTTGCGCACAACAGACAGGTTGGTTCCATCCGGAAAAACTTTGTTGATATCCAATGCGATGCCATGGGGATCCAAACTCCCACTGCCATCATTCGAGCTTGAGGTGAGAAAACCTACATCACCATGATCCAATGCATGACACATCCTTTTATTCATGGGAGGATCCCTCATACTGTGATGAACTGCTTGATGCTCTTCGTCATGATCCTCATAATCAGAATCTGCATTGTGGTCATCTTCTTCAGCATCTCCACTTGCATCCCTCCTCGGATCATGCTCCTCTTTACATCTAAGAGCAACCTGTAGTGAGTGCTGAAGTGCAGGATCTTCGGGTAAATTCACACGGTTGTTGTTATGATAGGAACACATCATCTCATAGAATAAATGCTTAGAGTTCAATATCTTCCTTGCATCTTCTTTCATCTTATCAGACAGATTATTCATGCAATCAAGGAGTGCTGGATTATCCACAACATTGCAAGCAGTACCACGACCAAGGATATCCGTAAGCCTTTTGTATCTCTTGTTGAGGTCATTGAACTTATCCTCGCACTGCTGCGGTGACACGTTGCAGCCTCTTTCACCCATAACCTTTGATATTGCTTTCCATTTGCCCTTCTTCTGCATTACTGTAATGTTCCTCCTCCCGCCGCCCAAATCCGCCCCAGGATCCTCCCCCGTGTAAGACGCTGCGGTAATCAAAAGCTTAACCATTGAACCAGTCCACTTCATCCGATGCCATGCCGAGCCTTTTTTGCCCTTGCCACTCTGGGCATCAGTAGTATCCTCGGTCATATCATGCTCCTCGTCGTCACTGATGGAGTTCTTTATAAGATGGTTGTGCTGCTGCTGCTGCTGGTGGTGATCCTTTTTTCCATGTTCTACAAACTGAAATCCGGATCCGGGGTTATCATGCTCTGTAGCCCGGTTGATAGGCATTGTGAAACTCCCTGGCATCTGAGATTGGTTGAATAGATGTTTTCCTGAGCTTGGAGGATGCATTTGCATGGAGTTACCATGTACATTCAAACTACCATAAGGAGCTCCTTGCGTCGTGTTTCCAGGAGGTAGGTTACTGCGGTCCATTATCCCAAAATAATCACCCAGGCAGTTGTACTTCTTGTCAATACCATACAAAAGGTACAGGAGGTGCCACAGGTCTTCGCTTCAATATCACAATAGCGCCCTGCATAGTAATTTGGACAAATTATCAAAAGCCCTGCACATGCATATTTGCACATCTGTATACTTCTCAATGTTGCCACAACTAAATAGCTAACTGACTAGCTAACTATTGCAAGAAACAAATGAAAAGGCTGCCATGTTACGCATGCCAAGGCGCTAAGAACCTACAGAACAAAAAGGTTATACAATATCATAATATAAGACGGTAGGTTTAAAACATAACCATAACATGGTCGGTCATAAGCTGCTGCGGTGAATAGAGTTTGGGGCAGACAGCCTGTACGTCTGACGCATATTCAAATATGATACCGCATACAAAAAATTAGTGTTTTAGTCAATGGCTCAGGGTTCTGGTCCAAATCAGGCTGTCAATAAACACTCAAATTTATTCAGAAAAAAAAACTCAAATTCAGTTGATGCTCAGAGCGCAATTAAATAAAAGAGTACGGTTGGACCATTCACTTTTTCCTATGCAACAAAAACAGGACAACTGCTGTCCGTTGGCATTTTCAAGAGGTGGAGCCACACACGCACTGACAAATAAACCTTTCTTTGTATACATTCACGATTAACCACATCTGGATGATACCTTCACCGTGTCCTGAGAAGTGTGATATGCTAGTCTGAACCTACAAATGTGGCAGTCTGAACCTAAAGATCGTTTACAAACTTCCATATTAAATTTTATGTCTGCCATATTCATTATGTTCATAAGCAATGGTTATCTTGAGGTTTGATTAAATAAAGGGACACCCTGGGTTAAGGGAAAACCTAGACAGGGACCGAGTTCCAGCTGCAAACTGAGTCTGGTTGGGCCCCGTGGATAGATGGGAAGGAAAAAACTAATCAGAGATGGATTTAGGTGCCATCTGACGGTCTATAACACTGCAATCAGGATGCTAGAGGTGATTTCTCGAGAATTAAAGTGGAGGATCGAATGCAGCATCCAATTTGTAAATATACATATAAGGTATGAACTTCAGCGTGCAAGGTAAATCCCAGCAGTCCATTAAAAAGGGATTGGAAACAAGAAAAATGTAAACATTACAATAAAAACACAGCATTTGACATGATGCTTACAGCCAAAGTAATCATACAAATGTGTAACTAGATCTCCTCTAATTATGACACATAACTTAATCTGTTTGAAGTTTGGCTCATAAGCTATGGCATACACTTTCAACAGAAAAAAAATATGAAATCGCTGAAAGAAGAGAATAACCAAGAAAACTTATACTAGCTTAATTTTGAATTGCAATATATAGGAAAACTGATGTTGAGCAACAGGGCAATAGGTTTGGCTCAGCTAGCAAAACCAAATCAGACCGTAGCATAACCATAGTTGAAGACAAGGCCATCGTAGGTGGAACCGATATTTGCGATTTTTGATGAGTGGCCAAACTAATACTCCCTCCGTCCCAAAATAAGTGTCTTGAGCTTAGTACAAATTTGTACTAGAGCTAGTACAAAGTTGAGACACTTATTTTGGGACAGAGGAGTAGTTGCCATGTGCCACTGCTTCATGTGGAAAAACTCAAATTTTTAACTATGTATGCTGTTTTTCTTTTGCAAATTTGCAATTCATGGATTTCTAACTGGTATATTATAAATATTACGTGCTTCGTATTTGGCTAGAAATTTCCTTTCCATTCTCTTTACGAAATGGAATTGCATAAGTCCCAAGGTATATGCCAAAGCTTCTCTTAAATGACAAAAAGTGAGGATAGTCTCACCAGACAAATTCAATTCATACTCAAATCACAATTAAATCCACAGTATAGGTGGACAATTCCCTTTTTCCAATGCAACAAAAACAGGACAACTGTTATCTACTGGCATTTACACTCACTGACGTTAAACCTTTCTTGTATACATTCACCACATCTGGATGATAGGTTCACTGTGTCCTCAGAAGTACGATATGCTAGTCAGAACCTACAAATGTGGCAGTCTGCAGCTAAAGATTGTTTACAAACTTTCCATGTGAATTTTAACTTGTCTGGCATGTATGTTCGTAGGCAATGGTTATCTTGCAGTTTGATAAAAAAAAAAGGGGGACATCCTGGGTCAAACGGAAACTTAGACATGAGTGAGTTACACTGCTAATTGAGTCCGGTTGGGTCATGTGCATAGATGAGACGGACAAATAAACACAGATGGATTTAGGTGCCATCCAACGGTCTATATCATTGCAATAAAGGCTGCTAGACATGATTTCTTGATAATGAAATGTGGAGGCTCAATGGGGCTTCTGATTTGCAAATATACATACAAGATATTAACTTAAGCATGCAAGGTAAATCCCAGCAGTTCATCACAAAGGGATTGTAAAGTGGGGAGAATGCAAACATTACAATAAGAACACCGTATATGTCATGATGCTTACAACCAAAGTAATTATACAGATGTAGACGTAGCTACATCTCCTCTATTTATGACACATAATCTAGACTGTTCGAAGTTTTGGCTCATAAACTGTGGCATGCTCTTTCAACAGGAGAAGATGAAATTACTGAAAGAAGAGAAGAATTGCAATATATGGGAAAACTGCTGTTTGGCAACAGGGCAATAAGTTCGGTTAAGCCAGCAAAACTACATCAAACCGTAGTATAACCACAGTGGAAGGCAAACCCAGCTGAGGTGGAGCCAATGTTCAGGATATCGGTAACTTGTAGCTGCTCGGTCGGGTGGAGTAGGGTTTAATCGGCCAGTCAGCCTATTGACTGAATTTACATGCTTAGATTTCGGTTAGAATTTTCCATTCCGTTCTCTTTGCAAAATGGGTTTGCATAAGTCCCGTATATACCAAAACTTCTGATGAGTGCCAGAAGGTCGGGATAGTCTCACAAGACAAGGGTCCCAAACAAAAATAAAAGTGATTTGATCAAGGAGGATGTTGTTTCAATTACCTTGCAGGAGATTACTTATTCGTATCACTCTTTATTAAGCACTTACTAGAAGAATTTGAACCCCCCTCACTACCCTCCCCGAGAGGCATAAATCGCACACACCCCGGCTGTCGCGCCGTCAAGCCAGGCACCCTACCCTCACCGTGCATCAGGCCAGCCGGGCACAGCGGCTCCCCCCTTTACCACCGCCCCCGGCATAGCTCCCCCCAATTCCAGCACCCCTGTAAAACCCTAGACCTACACCCGCTCTACCGTGTGCATCCTGTACTCTCTACCGCATGTCTGCTACACCTTGTATCTACTCTACTCAGCGATGGACCTGCAGCTACAGGGACATACGTCTATAAATCAAACTGGCGGAAATCAATCATGGTCGCTGGGCCTGGGCGATGTGGCGCCACAGTACAGCTGCTGCTCTTACCGTCCACGGTGACGGCCGGCTCCCTCCTCCCGCTTCCGCCCCGAGGCCTGCTCGCCGCGGAAAGCTACCACGGCAGCGGAGCCTTCGCGCCTTCTCCCCGGTCGCCGACGGCCGGCGTCCTCGAGCGCGCGGCCGGCCACTCCGCGGCGGCGGCGCGGCGGTAGATCGGCTGCGGTGGATGGTGGTGAGGGAGGGTGGGGGGGAGAACTGCGGGCGGGCGGGCGGGGATCCCGGCGCCGGCGAGGGATTGGGGATCGGCGTTGGGGTGGGGAAGAGGAAGGAGAGTGGGGCCCCCGTGTGTTTTGTTTTCTCCGTTCGGGCTGCATGTGCGACGGAATATGCGCCCGAAGCTGCATTGTTAGGCTGGGCTTGGGCTGGACATGAAGATGCGGCCCGGTTCTGCGCGTCGAGCCGGCCGGGCCGGAGATGAGACGAGCCTTCTGTTTGGGCGGCTCAATCTAGCCTGCCAGCCTCCTCAAAATATCTCAAAAAGAAAAACCCCTCCTAAAAAAGCAATTTTCAACGTGAGTGTGAGCATGTTGCTTATATAGATGAGCTTTTTAATGAAGGGTGCGACATTTATAAAGCAATTTTATTAGGACATTCTTTTTTTTTTGCGAGGGTTATTAGGACATTCTTTTTTGAACTATAAAACATTATGAATGTAGATGATCGCTACTGCCATTGCCACAAGTTCTTCTCCCCGAAGTAAGCAATGCATACAAAATACATGGATAAATGTACTCATTTAATAAAAATTAAAACTATTTGTGTAACCATACTGTATACTTTTTCTAAAAAAGATGTATTTCAATCTTTCTGTAAGGGTGTGTTTGTAAGGACCTGTGATACTTAATGTATAGCCTCATGCCTTTCCGCAAAAGAAAAAAAGAACACTTTACCGGCAAAAAAAAACTAAATTGTAGTATACTGTAGTATTTCTGTAGATAAAAATGTGCAGGTTGACACAAGAAACCTCAAGTCTTATCACTTCTTCTACAAACAAGAGTTGGCAAAATTTTGGGGTTTCCACAAATAGAGAGGGTGCTGTATAGTGCGTGTGCAAAGTTCACATCGGGGTCGATCATCTATTCCAGACAACAGACAGGTATCTTCTAAGTCTACAACCAACAGGCAGGACAGTCGCCTGAGCATATCGTCCGCGTTCTAGTCTATCTTGGTGCGGTCGGGGTCGACCATCGCCCAGCTCCAGCCGGCGCGCGCTTCCCAGACTGCCGCATCTCCTGCGCCTTGGCCAGCTGCGCCGTCAGGTCCTGGTCCACGACGAAGTATCGGTCAGCGCAAAGTCCCCCGCCCCGCGGCATTACATAAATCATGCATGGATGGACAAGACAAGGGGCTAAAAGGCGGTACCTTCGGCTTGAACGAGCCGTCCAGCGAGTGCAGGATCGTGTCGGCGAGGCCGTAGTCGATGGCCTCCTGTGCGCGGAAGTACCTTGGGCCTCTCAGGAATTCTGCGAGCTCTTCCTTAGGTTTACCGACTCCCTGGGACACGAGCTCCAGGTAGTAGTCCGTGTTTGTCTCCAGCTCTTTTGCCTTGAGGACAAAATAAATACTCAGTGCAAAGCACGACCGTGTAACATGGTCCTGAGTTAGATGCAAACATAGTGAAAGGAAGAGTTGGGGGGTTTCACCTTAATCCACATATCAATGGCGGCTCCACCGGATTTGTGGACCTTGGGTAGGTGCAGTTTAGCTGCAGTTCAGAAATGCGCATCAAGAGATATTTAAGACTACCGTGTCAGAGTCATATATCCATGTCGCCCAGGAATCCAAGAAAAGGGACATACTTATCGAATTTGGTAACACTCCTCTTTTACCCTTCATCCCCAGGGAAAGAAGCATTGCAGCCTGGCCATACGCCATGCTAAGATTGATTGTGTAAACCTTGGCTTTGCTTCGCTGTAAAATCAAAAAAAGATATGATATGAGAGTCAGACTAAACTCTTTTTGTGTATGAATAAAGATCAATGCCAATAGTCATGTTGCTTTGAAGGAAATGGAATCCTTCATCCCATGTGATTTATCGGCGGAGTCTGTGAAGGTGTACCTGCAGTCTGAGAGGTAAAAACAACCAACTTCTGTAGGTCCAGTTTCATGGCTCACTAAACACTAATAAAGTTAATTCAAGACCCCTTAGGATGAAAGGTGCAGGCAAAAGCTTAAAAATAAAAATCGAAGTAAAGAGTAGCATCTCTGATAGCAGACACAACTCCAGCCAACTGAACTTTGCTTCAATTTTTGGGAAATATGAAGGAACACAATCAAATGTGCAAAATATTCAAACTGCTATAGACTAAAAACCCCAGGAGCTAAGAAGAATAGCATGCTGCAACGGCATACACATTTGTGCAAAAACTTCTGAACAGTCATGATATTGAAAATTTGCAACATAAAGACAATAATTACTTGCCTAGTTGCAAAATATAAATATGCCCTGGGACTAATAAAAACAGGGGATCACTAATGCAAAGATAGTTCGTGGATCCAACCCAATATGCAAATATCGACACAAGATATGACGAATTATGTGTAACATTATGGGCACGATAGAAAGGTATGTCAAGTTTCCAGTTAATCTGAGTGACAAAAGACAAGGGCTTACATTAATAAAATCAGCAATTGCATAGGCATCAGTTTCAGACGCCACCAGCTCGTTATTTTCATCCTATTGCAGCACAGAGAATAGGAATGTTAATACTCGAATAATGTCAAACAGAATGGAAAATGGCATGTTAACAATTAAGTACGTACCATTGTTCCTGTGGAGTTTATATACAAGTAAATTGGCTTCGTGCGGTCATCATAGTCTAGCCACAGAAACTGAGCAGCAATAAGCTCAGTTACAGCTGGAACAATCTAGCAATAGGACAACGAAAACACAAGGTTACCATTTTGCTAGTTGAAACCTTATAAATTCAGTGTTGCACATAAGAACTAAGACAGAAGGTTGATCTCTTACTGGCATTCCAAGAAATATAATTCGGGAGTCCAACAGCAATGATGGCAGATCCGGGGCTGAGCTTCTCATTCTTCTATATCCTTTCCCTGCTCTACCCATGCTCATGCTGGGCATGCCCATACCCATGCTGTAACTTGCAGGGCCCTCATGCGTGCCTGATAAGGAGTACATACCGAATTCATCATAACTCCTCAAAGCAGCAACGCTTTCCTGCATTTATAGG